>NC_026659.2:10371531-10551090 GCF_000004075.3 Cucumis sativus
AGAGGTATTGTTATATTAATTAGGTTAGGTGTTTGATCAAGATTTATCTTTCGTTTAGAATATAAAGGTTTAAGTTTAACACAATACCAAATTTACTTTGCAGGTTATAAAGAAAGAAACATCTGGGAATTTTGAGCATGGCCTTCTCACAATTTTGCTGTGTGCTGAGAATCCTGGGTTTTACTTTGCAAAGGTATTGTTCTTAAACTCTTTTTCTTGAAACGGTCTTAAGCTATGTTTTAGTAGTCTTTCCATGGTCAAAATCAATGTTTCCTAAAGTTTTAGGCGTACCAAAGCGCCATGGCCATCCTTAGTATAGGAAACAAGTGGTTTTTGTTATTTATTGTTTTATGAAGCACACAATAGATAAACGTAAATAAAGTATTTATATATGGAAAAAAGATAGTATTACGAATAATAAGTTGATGGGGAAGTTAAGCAAGTAGAAATAAAGTTAGAAAAAATGTAGAAAGTCATGCCTGTGACCCTCAATTGCGCCACAAACAACCTTACTTTCTCCTATACATGAATCAAACTGTGATCACATCTGAATGCGAGATTTTGAAAATACAGAAGCATAGTTGACAAAGGATTAAGAGAATTATGGCCAACTATACTAACAAGGTGCAACTTCCTTTTTGGTGACTCAGTCATAGAAACTTCAAAGTTTGGTGTACTTAGTTTGGAGCAATTTCCCATTGGATGACCTCCTGATATTTTTCCCAGTAAGCATGTGATTGAGGGAAACACATGTTGAAGAAAGAGCCATATTGGTTTTAGGATAAACTTCAATCGTATAAGCAGTTCAAGACAAGTAAATAGCATGGCTAGTTCGCAAGGAAATGTCAGTACCATTAGATATTGAATCTGGATTCCAAATCTAGGCTTGGGGCATTACAAAAAGCACTTGGAGATACAACCTTAGTTTCTTCTACCCTTACATTGTATGGTTTATACATTACTCCTCACTCTCTTTCTCGTCATCCCTGAAATTAAGATAGACCGATACATTCGTTGACGTTCGTGCGCTTCTCATCTAGGACAGAAACCATGACACTAAAATTGTTGAATTGCAGGTATTGCGCAAGGCAATGAAAGGAATGGGAACAGACGACTCGACCCTGATAAGAGTAATTGTGTCAAGAGCTGAGATAGATATGCAGTATATAAAGGCAGAATATCACAAGAAATATAAGAAAACACTGAACAAAGCAGTTCAGTCCGAGACTTCAGGCAGCTACAAGGACTTTCTTCTATCCTTGTTGGGTCCTGATCGTTAGACTACAATTGCAATGTAGATCAAGAAGATTTGGGATTCTAAAAGTTGAAAATCTTCATGTTTGATAGTTTGTGGTTTTTATTTTTATTTTTCTTTTGTAATCGTATTTGCTTTGTGTAAGTTTATAGGCTATGAACATCTTTTGTATCAAGTCTGAGTTTGTATAGTTGTTCCTTGGTATGTTTTTGTTTGATTTTTTAAAAAATAAATGTAATTGGCCATGGTTGTTTAACGATTCTATCTCAGTTTGTGATATTGGACTGGATTAGAGGGAAAATATTGTTCAGTGAATACAAAATAAATAAGCAACGATAAGGCTTTCGAGAGGACTAAGTAGTGTCTGCAAGAATACTATTATATACGACTAGCTAATATCTTGTCTGGATGAAACCCCTTTGTTACCCCTCCTCTTGTAGTCGCTATTAATTGGAGGCTTAGGAGGTTCTATTTCTTTCTTGCTTTATACAAAATTTGAAACATAACAGATCAATTGAATTTAAGATAAACAACCAATATTTCATTTTATTTTTTACGATGGGAAATGGAATTGAATTTGGTATACTTGAGAATTCCCACTGCCTTTTGAGTTTGGTGAGGATTGATTTTGAATTAATCTAGTAAAATCACCTATTCCTTTTACCTATTTAAAGGACATGTTTTCCCTAAATTGAAATTGAAAACAACACTTGGCAGATCCCAATAATGCAATGTGTTTCATCATGTATTTTTACCTAAAAATTCTTTTGCTATTTTTCTTGTTTAAAAACATTTTTGCTATCCATCAAAACGAATCTTTAAATTTTGCTATTTCTCTTGTCACTCCTTTTTTTTTATTCTACTTGGTTAGGGTTTGGGCCAATTAAACCTATTTTTGGGCTAAATTGAACGTGATATTAATATGAGTGACTAGGAAAATAAACAAAAGGGTAATTATAATGGATGACCATTTGAGGAATAATAATTAAGGATATAGCAACATTTAAAAAAAATTACAAATATAGCAAAACTATCGTTGATAGACTTGTATCACTGATAGACTCGTATGATCTATCGATGATAGACCAATTTTTACAATATGATCTATCAGTGATAGACTCTATCATTGATAGAATTTGACAAATTTTGTTATATTTGCAATTTTTTAAAAATGTTGCTATATACTTAATTATTTTGAATTTAATTGCTAAATTTGCAACTATCCCATAACAAAATTTAAAGATTCGTTTGGAGAGAAAAAAATAGCAAAAAAATTTCTAAGATTATTAATTACTAATTATTAAAAGATGAAAAGATTGCTAACATGAACTCAGCTCAAATGACATTTGTATTTTCTTTCGAACAAGAGGTTTTAAGTTCAAATCACCTCACTCTAAGTTGTGTACTTAATAAGACATTTTTAATGTCTCTTAAGTGAATGGCAACTCTTCTAAGCTTTTTGGTGGCACTTGGCAAGTTTTTTGAACTGTATGATGGAACTGTGGTATGAAAGCAAAGTTGAAGACAGGATGTTTGAAGGTATGATAGAATTGTGGCCGACTAAATAGAAGCATTAGATGCTAACTATTGTTTAAGTTCTTAGCACCCAAAAACTATAGAACAAAAAGTCTCAACCAAATAATTCTTACTAAGAGTCGTCTCCTCTTACTAATCGGCCATTCACACTCTATTGTTTCCTATTAACATCAATTCACATGCTCTCTTCTATCCCCATGAATCTTGTCCCTTGCCTTCTTCAACAAAATGAACAACATTTTTTTCCATCCGCAATGATAAAATCTCATGTTCTTCCCTAAGCCCCACGTAGATTTCAATAACATTTATTGTCCTAATAATTTTCTTCTAAAAGAATTGTGTGAAGAATTAAGTTATATTGACCAATTCTCATAAAGACACATATTTTCAATATGACCCTTTGATCAAGTTAATTAAGAAAAAACAAAAAACTTAATTCAGTTCAAATGCTAAATATAATCCAAATCCACGTGGTTGAGCCCATGAGTTTGATCCATGAACCAACCAGGCTCAAGCTCATAAAGCCCCACTAGAGGACTCTATAAATAGGGAAGTTCTCTTCATTTGTGAGAGAAAAAAATTTAGTCTAAAAGGTTTAGAGGGAACTCTTTCAAGAACTAGAAGACTCCCTAACTTCTGAAGCTGACCATCTTTCTTCCAAGACTTCAACTTCAAGAACATCATATTCTCCACTTTTTCAAATCAAGCGTAAGCATTCAACCAACACTACAAGAAAATTGGGATCTTCTTACACACACAAGCGTTGAGAGATATACGAAAACGCATCGGAAAAGGATCTCCCGACGCAAAAAAGTTTGTCAGGATGAGAGTCGGGAGAGTATATCCCGACACCATCCATAATAGCGTCGGGAGATCTTTTTTTTAAAAAAAAAAAACCTTCCCCTCATCTTTATCGAATCTCCATTGAAATCGGAAGAAAACTTCATCTTTATCTAATCCTATCAAAATCAAAAGAAATTATAAACTACCAGAAAAAGATGCAATGTGATAAATCATGCTACTAACTCATACGAAACATTAACACGCATCAGAATCCACATACACCATAAATTAACTTTCAAAACCAGTTCAAGTAGAGTAAGAAAATCAACGATCCAATGTCATTCTACTACAAAGGATGAGTAGTAAGGTGCTTAGAGACTGAAAGGAAAAGCATCAGAGTGACTTTAAGCCATGACCTTAGGAAATTTTTTTCATGATTTTAGGAAAAAGAGATTTTTAGGACAAAATTATAAATCTAACTTATTACATACCGGAAGAGATGGCAGTGGCAGCACCGAAAGAGAAAGGTCGACGGCGTGGACGGGGATGGCACGGTCGGTGGTGCATTTTCGCAATCCTTTCTTCTCCCCCTTCAGTTTTTGCATCCCCTTAATTTATTCTCTCCTTCACAAAAATGTGAATTACAGATGGGATGTGAGTTTTTAACGGAGAACTCCCAACGCATTAGTGTTGGCATCGGGATAAGTTAAATATAAAAAAATTATAGACATTTCTCGACGTCGTTATGCATGACGTTGGGAAAAGTTAAATATAATAAGAAAATTATAATTTTTTACCGACGCCGTTATGCATGGCGTCAAACAAAGTTAAATATAATAAACTTTTTTCTATGGTGTTGTGTCGAAATTGGATTGTTGAGGTATGCATAACGGTGTCATAAAAAGTTTATAATTTTGTTTATAAATGACCTTATATCAACGTCATCTTATGTTGTGTCGAAACTGTCAACCTTTTGCCACATAGTATCTACGACGTCAAAAGAATCTTTTTTCCCAACGTTACTTATATCGACATTCGTGTTGTGCGTCAGAAAATACATATTTTCTTGTAGTGTAAGAGAAAATCGGAAGATCAAGCACTAGAGATCGAACTACATCGCATCAGAATCAACATCATCACAAGTTCAACTCCACAAATTAAATTTCTCTAAAGATCTCATGTGAACAGATTGGCATGTCTGGTGGGACTTCTCTACCTCTCATCTTTCTCTCTCGCCATCTAATTCTACAAGCAAACTGATGGCACTAAAGAAAGGTGAATCTAAATCTTATATTGCTTACACGATGCCTGTCACCTGTAGTCATTCAAGGTCTTGTCATCGCTCAGAGCATCCTTATGCAATTGATGGAGTCTCCTAAAGCTAGGATTGTCATTAAGGAAAATCCCTTGTATGATAACACTGATTTTGCCTCTAGCAGGTCAAAGGGGGAAGCACACCCTAACCTGATATCTGTCATGATGATTGATGTAACGGTTGAGGCTACCATGGCGAAGATAGAGAGAAAAATGAATCTTCTGATGAAAGATGTTGAGGAACGAGACCACAAAATCTCATCATTGACAGGACAAATGCAGACTCGTAAAACTACTGAGTTGAATCAAACTTCTATCTTTAAAGATGGTGACAAAGGGAAGAATGTGGTGCAAGAAAACCAACCACAACAACAATCAGCTTCTCTCTAAGTTTAGCAGCTATAGGATAAAATCGTGAACTTCATCACAGCTAAATATATAAGGCTAGACTAGTAGCGAACGGTTTTAGATAGAGGAAAAATATATACTTTTTTGACACCTTCTTCTTAGTGACTAGAATCACCTCAATTGGAGTGTTGAGTTCTATAGATGTCCTGAACAATCTCTTAATACATCAGATGGATGTTAAGACTACATTCCTAAATGATGATTTAGACGAAGAGACCTATATGGATTAACCTGAAGGTTTCATAGTTCATGGTCAAGAATCTAAAATCTGTAAGCTAGATAAATTCCTTTATGGTATAAAATAAGCTCTTAAGCAATGACATGAAAAGTTTGATAAACTAATAATGTCTAAAGGGTTTAAAGTAGATGAAAGTGACAAATGCATCTACTATATGAATTTGAGAATGGCTTATGCATTATCATATGCTTATATGTAGATGACATATTAATCTTTAGATCAAATTTGCACGTCATAAATTATGTAAAATCAATGTTGAGTGAAAATTTTGACACAAAAGACTTTGGCGAAGCTAATGTAATCCTAAGTATCAAAATCACTATGACTAAAAAGGAAATTTCTTTGGATCAATCCCATTACATAGAGAAGATTCTAAAGAAATACAACTACCTTGATAGTAAACCAATATGTACACCCTATGACCCTAGTGTTAAGTTGTTCAAAAACAGGTGATAGTGTTAATCAATCTAAGTATGCTAACATCATAGGTAGTCTGAGATATGCTGTTGATTGCACTAGGCCAGATATAGCTTATGTTGTAGGTTTACTAGTAGACCTAGCCTAAAAAACTAGAATGCTGTAAAAAGAATAATTAGATACCTTAAGAAAATCCCAGGATTACATTACCAAAAGTTTTGCACTATCCTAGAAGGTTACTGCAATGCTAATTGGAACTCCCTCTTGGATGACTCAAAGGCTACAAGTGACCATATTTTTAATATAGCATAAGTGGTTGTTGCTTGGAAATCCAAGAAACAGACTATTTTAACCCAATCTACGATGGAGTCAGAAATGATAGTACTAGCTACTGCTAGTGAAGAAGCAAGCTACCTTCGAAGCTTGCTATTAGAGATTCTCACATGGGAAAGACAGGTACCAGCCATATTGATCCATTATGATAGTACTGCAGCTATCGCAAAAGTTTAGAACCATTATTATAACGACAAGAGATGACAGATATGTCATAAACATAGTACCATTATAGAGTTTCTCACTACTGGTGCTGTAATAGTGGATCACGTACGAACTGATGATAACTTGGCTGATTTTTTTACGAAAAGAGACTAGCAAGAGAGAAAGATTTCAAAACATTAGAAAGAATGGAACTTAAGCTATAGAAAACTGAATCACCTGTGAGGTAAACACAACTTAAAGATTGAAGCTCCAAAGAAACAAGTTTAATGGTTAATAACTGATCGCAAGTGATATGAACAGAATCATGCTAAAACACCTAGGAGTTTCATCTTCTGATCGAGTGATTAGCATGACATATTGAAGTGAATGAAAAGGCTGAAGTTGGTATGTTCTTAATGAATTATATACTTGATATCAAGTAGGGTACCTAGCTACAATAGTACTCTTGATAGATTCACCTTTCTGTATGTAGAAATGAGTGTCGCTTCCTATGAATTTCTAGAAAAATTCTCTAGAGCATCCACTAACTAGGATATACATGCAAGGTCTTAAAGCATGACCATTTAGAACTTTACTTGAATAATATTGTATGTGCAATGTTGTTAGAGGTAAAATTCATAACCAATGGTAACTTTACAATATTCTAAATCATTGTCACTACATAAAGGACGTTCAAATCGTAAGACACCTTTGCTTAAGCACAATATTACACAAATAGATAACACTCGATGAAAATGTTTTAAAATTTTCAAGTGGGGGATTGTTAGTAAAAAAAATTCAAGTAGGAGATTGAAGAATTATTTAGAAAGCACAAAATATTATTTTATTTAAGATGACATTCCCACATTACTTTCTTAGTGATGTGAAAGCTTCTTCAAATACCCACACATTCATTTGTGGGCTTGTGTCCCAAGGGATGCCCATGTTTTGGAGAGGGAGAGAAGATAGACAAAAGTGGCTTTGTCAATATCTTCACGGGCATGTTGTTGTTCATTTGATTGGTCGAACATGGCAAGGTAAGGTAAATAATATTTTTGAATTTGGACCGTTCTGTTTTGACTATCATAATATCTCGACCGTTGGACCAATTTTTTACTATTTTGACATTAATACCCTACTGTTGCAAGACTACCTCATCCACTATATATATGTGTCTTCCCTTCTCATTTTTTCATCAACCGGAAACACAAGCTCTCTCATTCTCTCTTGATTTATTTCTTTCTTACTCTATCCCATTCTGTTTTTTAGGGACTGCTTTTTTCTGTTCCATCATAAATACCTTACCGTTGCAAGACTCCCTCATCCGCTATATATGTGTGTCTTCCCTTCTCATTTCTTCATCAACCGAAAACACAAGCTCTCTCATTCTCTTCCTTCTGTCTCTCGTACTCTATCCCATTTTGTTTTTTAGTTTTTCGAGCAACTAAATACCTAGCAAGTGCTGGTATATTGATTGGTTCCAGTGCAGTTCATGCTGACGAATTAGAAGTTGTTTTATCATAGGGATGAGACACTTTATATTTGTTTTCACATTCAAGCAGAGCCGTGAAACTTCTTAAAAAGAGCAAGATCCGTGACTCGGTCATTTTGTTAACGTGATTCTATTTTGCAGGTTTTCCTACTGCAATACTTAGCTCCACCGAAGTGCAACAACATTTTTGTGGTTGAAATCTCGTATATTGGATACATATATCATACCAAAACAATTATAAATATAAAAGGCCATGGATGAAAATTTAATATTTTATACCATGTCGATTAATCTAGTCATTATACATGATCTAAGTTGCAAAAATTTTGTAGTGTTCACTTACCAAACACTATAACATACTTTTCAAGTTGAAAATTAAAATTTACCTTAACACCAATTTACTTCATATTAGGGTTTATTTATTCGAATTAAAAGCACAATTTTCAACATTTATTATACGAAGTACAACACTCTCCCATTAAACCTAGTATATTACTAGCATAGCAAAGAGACGTATTCTCGACAAAATATAGAAAAAACACCTAAACTCTCAAGTAGTTCTTTTAAACAAATGCCTAATTGAAAACTACTAAATTAATGATTGGAAATAAATGCCTAAAAGAATGGATTGAAAACATTCTTGTAAAGAAATGGGAGAAAATTATGGGCAAACAATAGAAAGAGTTGCCGAGTAAGAAGGAGAGAAAAAGGGTTAGAATATATATTTTTTCTTCAACCCTTGTGTTTATGTTCAACTATGTTTCAATTTTTCTCTCATTTTATTGCCCAGAAAAACCCATTAACACCTCATTATTGTTCCAAATTCAGAAAAGAAAAAAGAAAATGTCTTCATTGATTATTCCACCTATTCTTACTTCTCCACAAGATGATGCTGCCCAACTTCATAAAGCCTTCAAAGGTTAGAATTTAGATTTTGTGTTTTTCTCTTTCAGAAATTAATTGATTAACCAATTCAATGCTTTTGTTTAATGTTCTCATGTTTGAATCAAGATGATGAAGAGTTTAGAAATTTTAATTTCGTTCATAGTAAATGAATTTGTCTCTAAAACGATTATGCAAATGAAAACTCTGGTTTAATATTATTGAAAAAACAAACGTTGATTAGTGTTGTGCCATGTAGAAAGAAAAATGTTTTGCTTAAAGAGAAAGAAATCTAGGTTTTTTCTTGGAAAGAAGAAAGAACTCCACCACGTAAAACAAACCCTTATAATCAAATTTTTTCTCTCTAATATATATATACACATAAAAAGTATAATGATTTTAGAAGAACTCAATAATAATAATTATTAATATTAATTTTCAATTGAAACTTTAATTATATATAAAAATGTTTTTTTCTTTTTGTAACATCAACACTTTAGTTGTAATTACTCTATTTGTAAATAACTAAACTAAAGTTTGGTTATCGGTTTCGTGGTCTATAACTTGATTGTAGAAACTTTAGAAACTCTACGGTTATATATGAAAGTTCATATATATTTATGTTTGTGTATATATTTGATGTTGATATTTAAGGAAGTATGGGGTGTAATAACATCTATGAAACAAATAGGTATCCAACATGAAAAGATAGGTTTTTGACATTTTCAAAATAAATATTCGATCGTTAAAAACAGTTTATTGACACTATAAATGTTCCATTATTAATATTTTTGTGACAGATTTTCAATGTCAAGGTATATGCTTATTGACAGAAAAAGCCAACTTTTTAAATATTTGTTGACATTGTAAATTTGTCATATAAATTTGTCTTTAGATTTCAAGTAATTAATTACATTTTAGTCTCATACACAATCCCAAATTCATAGTTAATGAACTCATCTTGTAAAAGAAAGTCAAAGAACTTTATTTAGACATAAAACTCCATGGAGCTATTCATAACTAAATAAATATACAATGAAGCTACTTGACAAATAATTTGAAGTTCATGTATATGTATTAGATATATAGTACGTTGCTTTAGAAGTTTAAGAACCAATTAAATACATATTTGACTATACTGATAATTTAATAATAAAAAAATAATTTTTATTATGGTTATTTGATCATGACTTAGCTTACTTAGAAAAATTGTTGATCCATATGTGTGTATATATAGGTTTTGGGTGTGACAATGGTGCAGTTGTGAATATTTTAGCACATAGAGATGCAGCACAACGTTCTCTAATTCAACGTGAGTATAAAGCCATGTATCACAAGGACCTCATCAAACACTTGAAATCTGAGCTTAGTGGCAACCTTGAGGTGAATATATTTGTATACTTTCAATTTAATTTAATGTCTAGAATAAAAATAATTGAATAATATTTATGTGAAATGTTTTTTGGTTTTTCAGAAAGCAATTTTATTATGGATGTATGATCCAGGAACTCGAGACGCAGTAATAGTAAAAGAGGCATTAAGTGGAGATACAATACATCTTAGAAGAGCCACAGAAGTATTATGTTCTCGTACTTCAACTCAAATTCAACACGTAAGACAAATTTACTTGTCTATGTTTCAATCATATATTGAACATGATATTGAAAAAAGTGCTTCTGGTGATCACAAAAAGGTTCGTTTCATTCATTCACTTTCTTTTTACAATATATTCTTGCTTTTTGTTATCTCTCTGATCATCATAAACATTGATAATTAATAATAATAGTAATAATATTGTTGTTTACTCCACTAATTTGTTTCAATTATTGCTCAATGATCTTTTAGTTTGGGGTTATATATATGTTGGAAGATGAGTTTGTTTTATATAATTATTTTTGGATATGCAGCTGCTATTGGCTTATGTAAGTAAACCAAGATACGAAGGCCCAGAAATAGACAGAAACATAGTAGAGAAAGATGCAAAAACTTTGTATAAAGCAGGAGAGAAGAGATGGGGAACTGATGAACAAAAGTTTATTCAAATTTTTAGTGAAAGTAGTCGTGCTCATCTTGCTGCTGTTGCCTATACTTATAAACAATCATATTCCAATTCTCTCGAAAAGGTACATTATGATTACATTTTCAATATTTTATGTTTCAATCATAATCAGCTTCGATCTGCTTCATGGGTGTGTAGGTAACACACTATTGTTGAAATCTAAATCTAAATGTCCATTCTTATCTTCTTTTTACTTTTTGTTTTGATGTATTATTTGTTTGATTGGTGTACGTACATGTTAGCCTTTTGGAACACAAATATTTTATTTGATCAGTAGTATGTAGTTAAAGCTATATTGTAAGAGTGTTTAATTTAGATGAAGGGTTTAAAATTAAGGGAAGGCCATAAACTTTTGCAGGCAATAAAAAGTGAAACTTCTGGTTATTTTGAGTATGGCCTTTTAACCATTGTGCGCTGTGCTGAGAATCCAGCTTTGTACTTTGCAAAGGTATTGCTCTATATAACATATTCTTTCTTTCTTAAATAAATTACTTCTTACATTTATTTTGCACATTCAAACTTCCTTCTAAATGTTTTTATCTAACCAAATGAGTCAACTATACCACCTTTTTGTTTTTTGGGTCAAATTCGTAACAATTTCACTCGTACCATGAAAATTTCTTCAAAATTACACTTAGTTTTCTCTTATATGCGAAGACTTAGACTGACTCTCAAACATGTATTAAGTAAGAGATGGTAAAATGTTTGGAGATAGGTTCAAGTTTTAAAGAATTCTACTCATTGAGATGGTTGAATACACATATTTTGTTTGAGTATGGTAGGTTTTGCATAAGGCAATGAAAGGCATGGGAACAGATGACTCAACACTGATAAGGATAATAGTGACAAGGACAGAGATAGATATGCAATATATAAAGACAGAATATCAAAAGAAGTATAAGAAAACACTCCATGATGCTGTTCACTCTGAAACATCAGGCAGTTATAGGGACTTTCTTCTTTCCTTGTTGGGCTAAACAAGCTTTCAATTTTCCTCAAACCCTCTCCACTTTTTCATCGTCACAATTTTGCTCTTGCTTGTTCCAGATATTGAACTTATTTATTTGTTAATTTAAATATTTTTCTATGTTTTTTTTTCTTTTTGTGTATATAAGTTTTTCTGAGACCCAACTCTTTATACATTATTATTAAAATAAATAAAAACTTTTTTTAATAAGATTTTTTCTATGGCAAGTTACAATCACTTCTTGTTATTTGTCAGCTTTCATCTACTTCTACCTTTGCCTGAAAAATTAAACATATAAAGAGTGAGTATAGACATATTACTCATTAAGGGACCCACTGCTATAACAACAACGTGTTTCTTTGGAAGAAAATAGGTGAATGCAACAACAACGTGTTTCTTTGGAAGAAAATCGGTGAACATCGTGTGGATTTGAACACCACACTGAGCTAGTCTTAGGTTCTTAGTAAAACAAAGAAAGCAAAACCTTTCTACGTTGTTAGATGTTCTTGCTTATTAATAGTTTTTATCTTCAAAACCATTTCACAAAGAAACTAAGCAAACCATATAATAAAAGAAGTCATTCAAAGAACAAGTTATTCAAAATCAGTATGGGAATAAGCTAAGCAAAAGCATAGAAAAAAGGACTAAGAGCTTCTAATTCAAACTTTCTGCTCGGAACACGGCTTGAAAGTGTAAAGTTGGCAACAAATCCATCTAAGATGAAGCAGGTTAGGAATTGCCTCTTTCTAATGCCATGAAATTTACAGCATGCTGCTACTCTTTTCTTATTAACCTTTCCGTTTGCTAATATTTCCCTTCAATTTCTACGGTATGTTTCTATTATATTTTCTAAGACATGTGAATTCTTATCAAATTTTAAAAATAAAAATATTATCAAACGATAAGAAACATGAAAATGGAAGTATGAATGGAACGCAAGAACGCAAGTGACTATATTTATGATAACACGAAAGTCAATCATAGCAAACTTCATGATTATGGTCAATATTACAATTCAGTGATATTTTTTAAACAAAATTGTACCGATATATACCTATTGAAAGACTGACAAAAAGGTATTTTTGAATCTTTTTTAAAGTTAAAAAGACCATTTTAAAAGCTCAAAGACATTTCAAAGTATGGAGACATTTTTTATAACAAGGCAAAAGCAAATTAGAATAAAAGGCATAAACATAAACCTCTGAAATCGAAGCGCGTGAGGGTGCTGCAATGGAAATTGGCGGGTGATTATACCTTAATTCCTTCCGTCTTCGTAAAACCTTCAAACCCTCTTTGATACAGCTCTTAGACATGAAGTCACTGAGAAATATGGAAAGCACTTTCTCATTTCCTCAAATCTAAAAATTATGTTAGTTTATATAAATGATTATACATAGTAGAGTGTAACTAAGTCAGCATTAACAAATTATATAATATGTTCCACGAAGTTTGTCTGATTGTTCAACAATGATATTTCAATAAAATGTTCATGGAGAAAGGGAATAAGTACTGAGTAGGGGAGGGAGAGGACCCACAAAGGTAAGAAGGTCCTACGTGTCAAGAAGTGGGGCCGGAAAGGCAGTATTAAGTAGGAGTGATAGTGTGGTCTCAAGTCTCAAGTCTCAACTCAATGGCCACCCACACCCACCTCCACTTTCTGCTAATGGGTCCTCCACGGCACCATCTATTTTTATACCCTTTTTTTTTTCTATTATTAAATTATTCCCTTATTCTCCTTTTATTATCTTCTTCTGTAGGAAGCTGCAATTGCTCTCTTTAGGGATAAAAATAACGTGTTCATAACTACACTTCCTTAAATGCAATCATTAACTAACATAATACTAGAGATGGGAAAGAGCCCGAACCGAGCATTGGAGTTCAGAATGGAGATGGGGCAGAGGATTTATTAAACAAGAAGACATTGGAGACTGTGAGGAAAGTGGGTTTAGAAGATAGGTTGACTTGCAACCCGAATTCGGGGAAGCTTGTGGGATTGAAGAAGATGAGTAAAGTTTCTTGGGTTTGTTCGAACTGTGGGCATAGTGAGGCGCAGTGGTGGGGAACTTGTCAGTGCTCTCAAATGGTTGGGACAATGAAGCAGTTTTCAGTAGGGAATGATAGTGGAGGAGGGGGTCGAACATAGCTTCCAAAGCAGGTCACTAACGTGAATCCTCTGCGGTTAACATATGTGAACCGAGGGATCAATACTCAAGATTGGAGACTTCCCTTGTAAGCTATATTTTGCAACTTTATGTTCTTTTATCTCTCGTTCGTACTAAAACATTTCTCAACCATAATACAACCGTATAAGTCAAGAGAAATAGAAAGGTAGCGAAAGTTAATGGAAAATAGTTACATTATTCACAAAGATCTAAAACAGATGGGTTACGTAATAACTCACCTACTGTGTGACAGTAGGGAAAATGCGGTCTGTATAAGCCGTATCTCCTTCTAATCAATCTGTATTTTCTTCTATCAATCATCAACTCCATTGGATTTGTAAGGAGAATCCAAAGCACCGTGTGATATAAAGACTTTCCCCAACTTTATACGTGAAGGGGAAAGGAGAATTAATTTCTAACCTCTTCATACGTGAGGTTCAAATTTCTAACCCAAAAAACCCATATGAAAAAAGTACATATCATTTGACGTTTAAAAAACATCAAGAATGTCGAATTTATAAAAATTCTTGACATTTTAAAATATTAAAAATTTAATAGATATTATTTGATGTTTTAAAACGTCAATAACGAATACATATTAAAAAGATTGGATGTGTACAAATCTTGAAAACTCTCATAGAACAGAATCCAAATCTCATTCATAAGTTTTTTATTTATACATTTTCCACTACAGTTGAGACTCCATTATTGCACGTTTCAATTGCTCATGGCCACCTTGAGTTCACTAAATAATGGGGATATTGAGATTATTAGAGCTTTGTTGGAGAAGAACACTAGTGCTTGCTTGGTTCAAGATCTTAATTTGTGCACTGACTGGTTAAAGTTGATGGATCTGGTTAATTATTGTCTTATAATAAAGGACAGTTATATTTCTTACTATATTTCTTTCATACTGTCTAATTGTTTGAATATGTCTCACTTCATGTGGTTGGCCACCAATCACCAAAACGTACAGTAGGAGGGATAAGAAGAGAATTGGAGCCTAAACAATATGGTTGTTAGGAAAATAGGGTAAGAAGGGAATTGCAACCTAGAGAATATGGTTGTTAGGAAAGTCGAGGTCCTTGCACCAGTACTTGATAACAGTTGTTACTTGTTGAATCATTCTTGTCCTTAATGAAATCAATTTAGAAATTTCAAGCCAATCTTCCTCAAGCGAGGGATCAAGAGCGTGTGGTTGTATCAAAGACCCATGCAAATGTGTTTTAAATGAAATATATTACGAACGTGCAAGTGGCTAATTAATCACGTAGCATATCAAGGAAGCGTTTTTTGTATTTTTTATTATGAGTTTGTGGACATTTTCTGTTTTCGAAATTGTTTTATACATTATAAATATTTTGCGGGTTTGTTCTAATATTTTTTAGAAAACTCATTATTATATCTGTATTGATTAATCATAAATTAAATTTATTCTATCAACAATTACTTAAATATAATAATAAATATAAATAAGCTTCTAAAAAAGAAAAATCATAATATTAAAGTAATATAATAATTTCTCCTTGCACACTTTGTAACTCCCCCCTCTATATCTCCATTTTCCTATCTTGTTCATAATGTGATTGGAAGGAAATAAACTATATATATACATTTACACATAAATTAATTTTAAGTGCCCAAAAACTCTAATTTGCATATATGTAATTAGAATAACAAAGCAGTTGAACTCAACAAACCTAAGAAACAATGAAGAGAGTAAAAGTGTGTGATTTAGATTGTAATTGTATTGTATTTTTATTTCCTATTGTTAGTAAACAATTTCAATCTCAACATGTATAAAAATCAAAATTCGTAAAAGAAAATACAAAAATTAGTGATTACCTAATTATTAGAAGAGATACAGTCCTCTTTTGTAGATTTGCAAAACTGGTGTTGTTAACTCAAAATGATTTGATTGTGAACATTTTATAAAGAACTAGTTATGATTTTGCATGAGATGTGAGTCTGCAACCAAAGAACATAACTTGTTAGAATTTTGCCATGAGATGGGAGTGTAAAGATAAATTGGGCATTAACTAGAAAAAAAAGATATGGGCAAAGAGAGAAGCAAAAGGATTTTCCACCCTTAGTCTCCCTTTTAATATAATAAAAATGGAGATATAATTTTGGAGCATTTTTAAAAATAAAATAAAATAAAATATTTACAAGTTATAGCAAAATTTTGAATTCTACCACTAATAGTCTTCTATCATTACTGTAGCATATCAATGACTATCGATGATATAATTTGCTATATAGATCGTAAAATTTACTATTTTAAAACATTTTCTTTATAATTTTTTAATATATTATGTTATGTGAATAGTAGATTTTTAGATATTAATTATATAGATAAAAGGGAAATTTTAAAAAATAGTAGATTTTACAAAATATCTACGACCTATAGCAAATTCTATCACCGATAGTCACTGATATGTTATTGTAATAGAAGACTATCAGAGATAGAATCCAAAATTTTGTTATAGCTTCTAGATAAAATATGATATTTTTTTCATTTTAACGTTTATTAGTGATAAAATGTGGTTTTTTTATTATTAATTATTGATCATAGTGTCTTTTTTTTATATATAATCATTTTTTCCATTAACTTGATTTAGAAATTTTAAAAAAATCATAATCCCTTTAAGATTTTAGATTTAGATACTATATAGATTATTTTTTATTGTTTTAACATGATTGAGAGCTTTCTTTCAAACTTGATCTAGAGATGGTGATTTTTTTTAATTTCTTTATTAAGCAAGCTTAGATTTATTTTATATTTTTTCATAGCCCTTTTAGATTTTATTGAAATAAGAGTTTGATTAGAAGGATTTTTTCGTGTTTTGAAGGAGGCATTTTGAGGAGTTAGACGTTCTGATGCTTCACGTTGAAGCTAGGCGACACGATGAAGGAGACTGCAATCAAAAGCAAGTTAGGCGTTTTAATGGCTTAATGCGAGATGAAACTAGGCATTAAGAGTTAGAAATTTTCTGAAAATTTTCCTAATTGAACTTAATTAGTGAGCGTCAAGGTTAAGGTCAATCATGACAAAAAAAAAATATTAATTAACCGACGTGTAGCATTTTAAGTAGAAGTTAGCGATTTAAGAGTACTTAAAGGGTGACTAATCCAACTTATGATTAATACAACTAGAAGAAGAGTACAAAAGTTTCCTTTCTAGAGTTCCATGTTGTCTTGTAATGTTGTCTTACACGTTAATGTTTATGAGAAATATGGTTTTTTTAAAAAACTTTTATGTTATGTTCAAGTTAAAGTTTCATGTTTGATGATTGTATGCTATGCTTGCAAGTAAACCATTAGTCTTATTTCTATCAATGAGCTGGCTATTATGTGCTTATATTAAGTAAATGCAACCATGTAGAAACAGATTGCATGGCGGAATGGAGTTGGCCAATGCGTAAAATGAGCTTATTAAGCTTAATGGCCTGAGCAATGGGAAATGAATCAGAAAATTCTATCAATGAACCAGATATTGATGAAAAGGTCATCATAGTAGTCTATCATGAGAATGGTTCATGTTCTTGGCTAAAGGAATATGAAAGCTAATGTGTGATTTTTAATTTATTGAATGAGGTGTTGAAGCTTGTTCTATGAAAATGATTTTACGTATTTTATGTACCAAAATGTTTTCCAAAAATATCACTCACTAAGTAGTTGATTTATGGTTTAAGTTTTATTTCCTTCAGGTAACTAGGCAAGTTACTACGCGTTAAGGTGTGAGCAAGGCATTTAAGTGTGAAGGTGTGCTAGGGTGTTTTAAGCTTTATTTTATTGTTCATATATTAAAGAAAGTGTATAACATGTGTATTTGGAAAGCATAATGTTAAGTAGTAAAAATGAGGAGTTTGATATCTTGCATTGTATATTTCTTTATTACCTAGTAATTTAAGGTTCAAGCTAGTTTTAACTAAGTTATTTCAGTTGGAACAAGGTGATCAAACTAAAGTTCAAGGACTTAAGTTGAGCGTTCTAGAGTTTCTTTTTAGAGGCGTCAGGGCTACTCATGTTGTGTCGCGTGCCGCATCGCGAGGTTCAATATGCTTTGCGGAGCAGGGTGTGACACTTGACACCAAACAACCAATCGAATGGCAATGACGAACTTCTCTAAGTCTAAGGGTAGGGAGAAAACTTCAAAGGGGAGACAGCCAGCGGCAAAACTTCGATTAAGGGTAGGGCTTTTTCTAATGACAACAATTTTTCAATTGATTGAGGTTTTATGAAAAATTCATCGAAATTGGAAAGGTAAAGGGATTTCGAAAGATAATTAATTGGTTTTTTTTCTTGATGGGCTTGAACTATCAAGAAAGATTTTCATTGATCGTTGTTTTCCATCCAGAAAAACAATTTAAAAATAAATTGATTTTTTCCTTAGTGATTCATGTAACACCCCGAGTTTAAGAGGAGGACATGAATAAATCGGTATCACATCTAACTGAGAGGAATTCTAGGATATGAAAGTAATGTTAAGAAAGATTTAAAAGAATCAAAAGTTACTACTTATACTAACAAGGTGCAACTTTCTTTATCCAATCTCTTTCTCACTTTTCAATCTCTCTCCTTCAATTTTTTTTTTGATGAGTAAGGGTTTATGGTTATATACAAAAGTTGTTAGAGTATATGAAGTATATATAGTATATTATGCAGTTCATGCTTCGAAAATTTTTTAGGGTATATAAAAAATATATAGTATATTGTGTACTTTGCGATCAACAAATTAGCGTATATGAAAAAATATAATATTATGTAGGTATATGAAAAATATAAAACGTGGAAATGGAAACATGAACAAATTAGTTGAAGGAGATGATCGAAAAAATCATTCACTGTAAGTTTTATTGACTGAAAATTTCAACAGAAAATTAAACCTGAAATTATATAAGTCAAATTTTAATAAACGTAGTTAATAATATGAAAGAAATATGCACTGACTGGATAACTTGAAGGAGATGACCGGAATAAGAAAGATAGAATAGAGAGAGATCGAAAAGGTGATAAATCAGACAGCTAAAGTGATTGGTGAAAGGCACCAAAAAGGTGGACGGGGATGGTGAAATTAGGAAGCCGAGAATGAAATTAAGTCGAGAGAAATTTGTTAATTTTGTAGAAATTCTTTAATATATTATTACCAATTGACTCAATTTTATACCATATTTAAATTGGATCTCTAATAAATAATATCTTATATTTAAATGAAAATAATAATATTTATTTATTTAATATATTAAATAGGTAAGTTATAAGATACATAACAAATGTGATATAATATAATTATGGTATTATATTATATATTTTTTCAAAAATAAATATTATTTATAATTAATGTGAATGATAAAATGGTCAATAAAAGTCTTGAATCTTATTTACGAAAATAAATAAAAATTTGAGATATTTGTGTAAAATCATATGTAAAGTAGGTGTTTTTTCTAAATATTTTTTATTATTTGATGGGCAAAGCTCAAGAATGCGATGACCTTTTTGGATCAACTTTTTAGTCCTACATTTTAAGGTCATCAACAAAAGAAAAGTTGCTTTTGCTTGATGGCCAACTTGTGTCAACTTAACGTTATGTGTTGATGGGCTATACATGTAAGACTCGTTTCTAATCTGAATATAAGAATTTAAAAATTGGTTAAATATTTTGAAAATTTGCATTTTGGATAAGAAGAGGTGTTTCGAAATAAGACTTCATGTTAAGAAGTAAAAGTTGGCTAAGAATTAAGAAGTTGGAGTTTAATTAAATTTGGAGAAAAGATGAAGAGATAAAATCTTTTATGGTTAATTATAAGTTTTTGCAATTAAGAAGTTAATTCGCGAGAAAATTATGAGAAAAGAAGAATTTAGGGTAGGATCTATAAGTCTAGACGCTCTCAAGAGAAAGAGTCTTCGCGAGAAAAAAGTTGAATTTATTCACAGAATTGAGTTAGGCGAGAAGAAAGGACTGACGAAAAAAATGTCAAATCTAATTTGACAAGGGTTAACGGGTAAGATTAAGGATTTAAGCATGGCCGAGTTAAATATTAAATTTACACGTGTAGAGTTTTAAGCAAGAGCTGGCAAACTAGAAAGGATTTATGTATGACTAAGTTAGTTTAAGGGCTATATAAATAGAGGACTTGGTCATTAAGTAAGCACAAATATTTTATTTAAAAAAAAGTTCAAATGCTATTGTTTTCCTTTGGCGAAAAGAAGAAAAACAAAGTGTTAAGTGTTGCGGTTTATTCCGCCAGAAAGCTCGGCAAAAAAGAGAAGGAAGAGGAGGATCTTTGGTAATATGTGGTGAGTGCTTTTCTTTCAAAATTATGTGAATGTTTTCTCTCAGATGAATTTATGTTAAAAACTTTATTATGATTTCTATTTGTTGATTTGAAAGAAGAATTCCAATAAGAAGTGTTTCAAAAGAGATTTCTATGAAAAGTTTATAATGTTAAAACTTGATTTGATAATTATGATTTCAATACTATAAAATGGTTTTCAAACCATTAGTTGTTTCATTGGGATGATGCTAACTTTTATGTGCACATAAAGAGTCAAAGCCACCATGGGGTGAACGAGGCTATATGGTGATAAAAAGCTGGCTTTTGCCTTGAAATGAGCATATAAAGCTTAGCGGCCTAAGCAACAAGGACCAATTTGTATATACTAAGATGCTGTCGATACAATAGTCTAAACGCGAGGTAATGAGACCAAGCATAGAGAACGATTCTAAATCTTTGAAAAAAATAATAATTGACTAATGAGTGTTTATGTGAAATGAATGTTGATGTGACTTGTGAGTTGATCAAACTCTATTATAAAAATGGTTACACAAGTTTTGATATGTTTTGCGAAATGAAGTATTTATTGATAAACTAAAGTGTGTTGGGATTTATGATTTGGCAAAAAGGAATTATTTAAGGGCATTGCGAAAAGGATTTCATAAAACCTCACTAAGTTTTATAGACTTACGTTTTAATAATCTCATCTACCAGAAACAGACATTTAGGCCAAGTAGAAGAAAAGGTTGAAGGGTTTGCAGAAAGTTGAGAAAGCCATGTGTTTAAGAGTTGTTATTTATTTATTGTCAATGTGTTGTAATTATCTGATCTTACCAAACGCCTGTTATTAATAAAATGTATATTTTGGTTAAGTTATTCATCACATTTGGCATTTAAAGTTGATTGTCGTTGCATTTTAAGCTTAGTTTGATAGTTTAAAAGGAGTTGAAATTAACCTTAGTGATAGGATCAATTGTAAAGTTAAGCTAAATTACGTCTTATTCGCACTACTTTCCGTGTTTTGGTTGTCTTGCAAATTAGAGTGTGACAATACACATCAAGAAAACCTAGCATTTTGGTGCCAAATTGTTTTTCCACAATGACTTGATGAGCAATGCCCATCAAGTAATATGGTAGTTTTTATATGTACATTGTACATCAAACAAGGCTTCTCTTGATGATCTTTTACCGTCAACGAAACTCCAACTCAAAAACTCACATATTTTACCGTTTTTGTATATGTGTCCACAAAGTAGGGGATTTTTTCTTGATAAATCTACAGTCCTTGATCTCTTCAAAACGTAGCAAAATCACCTCAATGGAATTGAATATCAACCATTTAAACATACTCATGAAACAATATTTGTGATTCAAATGACCCTTAAGAAAATAAAGGCATGAAACGTGAATATAACAAATTTTCGAAAAAATAAAAAATAGGCCCGAGAATAAGAGCTTATCAATAAATTAAATAATTAAAATGGATTGAAATTTGATTCGCTACTATCTGATTTTCATTTCATATGGATCACTCTTTCTTTTACAGCATGATATACTAATTTTCAATGATATTAAGCAGTATCTAATTAATATCTGATTTAAATTTGATATTGATGGTTACTTTATACTTAATTTTTTATTTAATAATTATTTGATTGACATTTATTATTATTGTTCTAATCATATCAATTGTTATTTGGTTGATGTGATTATGATCTATTATTAGTTGTTAGCTATACACATTATTGTATGATAATGATGGTTGTAATTATCATATTTGCAGTATAAAAGAAATGGTTGACATAGATTACAATATCTAAATTTTCTTTATCTTAAATCAATATTTAATTCATATCTCAAAATTTTATTTTGGAAATTAAAATTTTTCAATGGTAATAAAACAGAAAAATACTAAAAGAAAATGTAGTAAAAAATTAATTCTTTTTTCACGAAAGCACAATTATACAAACCTCTCAATCTATCAGCAACGGCGTGTATGGTGGTGAGAGGTTTATATTATCACCACCACCACAATTTGAAAACTTATTTGAGAGGTATATATATATACTCGTTTTTTTCACGTAAGTTGCACGTAGATGCATGTTATCTTTTAAAATGTAAAATTAATAATATAAGTTATAATAGCATTTGACTAATAATTATATTTTCTTATTTTTATAAAATTTTTATCTAATTTAAAGTTACATCTCTTCAATTTTTAACTTCTATTTAGAATTAATATTTCATTATTAATTATAATGAATGACGATGTTTCAAAATTAATTTCTATAAAATAGTGGATACAAAATTTTATTTTTTAGTTAGTCTCTTTATATCAAGTTTAGTTATGAATCAAAATGTGATAATATTTCATTTATCTTTTTTAAAAATTAATATTATCTCTCTAAAGTACAGAAAATTTTTAAATTATATTATCGAAGATTATTGAAAGAAGTAAAAGTTATAATAAAAAAAAAAAAAAAAAGAGAACGAGTTAAGTAATATACAGAAACATGATAGCAATGACTCCTGGAGAATTGATGTAGAAAATATCTGTATATATAGAATGTTAGGTTTTTATGAGATTAAGTTATTAATTTATTGTCTTTTACTATTTTAGAATTCGAATGTTTGTAACAAACATTGATAAGTAATTCATAATAGATACGTAATATAAAGATCATATAATATTTTTAAACTAAAAATTTGAAAATGTGTATCTAAAATCATTAATTTGAATTTAGTTTCACCATATTTCAGTTTCAACTATTTTGGTTTCGTGCTTATGTCTAAATATTAAATTTTTATCGTCTAAAATAATACTAATTTTTAAATTTAAAAACACAATCTCCAAAAAAAAAAAAAGTGTGAGAAATTTTAGAATATTGATCTAGAAAAGCATAACAAAGAGATATACTAATTTAAGATAAAAGACATGGTAAAAAATAAGGTCTCGTGTCATTTTACATTCTCATTTTAACTACAAAGATAAAAGGAAAAATATAATAGAAAATAATATGGAAGAAAAATTTTCATTCTACTCATCTATATAACTAGAAAAAAATAACAAAAAGAAAAATAATTTCAAACAAATAGAAAATAAGAGAATGTTTCCTTCACCATAAACTTAATTAAGGTAATAAATATTTTTCAATCAAATATTAAAATGGTTAGAGAAATAGAAGGAAAGGTTTACCCTATTCATGCATTAAAGTTGAAGGACAGAATTGTCATCAAATAAATAGTAAGAATACTTATAATCAAAAGGGTAAAATGGACTAAAAAACTTCTCCATATAGAAGCTTTTGTATATACTATAGATATATATTTACTTGTCAAACACAAACCTTTGAACGTGGGACAACTACGTTTTCATTTCCCTATCGATCATAAGCCCAAAGTCATTCCCAACACCCAACATATTTGGTGATAGATTGATAATTCATTCACGTCGTTGTGATTCATTCTACCAATTTCATTTGGTTTCAAATTTTCATTTTGTATCAGTAATATAGTTACAAAACCTAATCTGAATGTACTGCAAAACATTTTTATTAGAAATCTTCATACATAGTGTTTGTATACATGAAAACTTCGTCCATCTCTATTCCAGTAGAATTCTTTTTCAACCATAGTAAAACGAACTAAAATATTTACAAAAATAGCAAAATATCATTCATAAATATTAATAAACACCCATAGATATCTATAGTTGTTTATCACTAATAGACCATTAAATTTTGTTATACTTATAAATATTTTTAATAATTATTTTTTTTTTTCAAAATATTAAATAAAAATTTAGAATATATCGATAAATATTGATAAAATCTAAAACATTGGTAGATTAATAGAAGTTTATCGGTATTTAATTGACTATCCCTTGTAAGATCTAAAATTTTGTTATAATTTATTGTTTACTGTAATTTTACAATAATAACAACAATGATATAATCACTTGTTTATCAAATATCATTGATTATATTGGGATTCCCAAATGATACTGATTAAAAATAAACAACTACTACTATCTTTAATTATGATAGAAAATAATTATAGTCTAAATTGACGACGAGGACGACAACAAGTCAACAACGACTACTATATCTTTAATTTAATTATAATGGGGAAATAATTATTATAGTCTAAATTGTTTACATGCTAAGTGCTTAAATTCTAATAATTGACTCACAACTCACAACATAAGCTAAGCAGAAATATAGTTATGAATTATTTATACCAAATCATCACGAATTTTCAAGCAATAATAACTCATTAATATCTAATAATTTTGTTTGTTAAAGAAAACTCATTAATATCACTTTCATGTAAAAATAAGGCTGAAATAATTAATAATTAATATATAAATAAATTAAGAAAATTGTCAAAAAAATATAAAATAATGGATAAAATATTTACCAATATAATAATAAATTTGTTTTTAAGTTGTTTTTTCTAGATTTATTTTTAAAATTAGAAAAAAAAGTTCACAAACCAGTTGTCCATACAACAAAATCGTTAAAA
The DNA here is from genome assembly GCF_000004075.3 of Cucumis sativus. Classification (NCBI taxonomy): domain Eukaryota; kingdom Viridiplantae; phylum Streptophyta; class Magnoliopsida; order Cucurbitales; family Cucurbitaceae; genus Cucumis; species Cucumis sativus. The sequence continues at coordinate 10,396,324 of NC_026659.2, forward strand.
GATAAAACTTAAGGTAAATATTTTATCAAAAATTATATTTCTTATAATTTTTTTATATAGTTTAAATAATTTATTTTTTTCTATTGGTTAGAAAAAGAGCCCAATAAAATAAAATAAATAATGAATAGAATATAAGAAACTGAAAAATTCTCAACAAAATCCAATTTCTGCGGATTCTTTAGATATTTTTCAAATATGTGTCTTAGAAGACCCACTAAATACAATCATTTGTAAGTAATTTGTTAAGTATAAGGTGAATTAGATGTTTACTAAGAGTTTGTATCTTCTAGACACATTTCAAAGGTATGAGATGTGAAGGAAAATGACACATATAACATACAATGACACTGAGCATAATGTCTAATGGACATCTATTTCATTAATATTTATAATCCACCTCAAAATATTGTATAATATTATAATGTAATTTGGGTGCCTTTAGTAACATTGTTTTTAGTTTTATAGTTTTGAAGTTTATTATGGTGTTCTCCTGTGTATATTCAATACCTATGAAGCACAGTGACGATACACTACCGAAAACAAATATGATCAAATATGACGTTACATCAATTTCAAATATGATTCGTTTTTCTTTTCTTTAAAAATATAGGATTTATGTAAATTTAACATAAAAGTACTAAATATAATTCATAAATCTAGGAAAATTCATAAAATATCAAGTTAATAACAATGGTACAAAAATGCTATACAAACAGTGGGTACAATAAAACAAACAACTATAAAAATATTTAAGTATAACAATCAATAGAAAATGAAATGATAAAAGAGACAAATTGATTAGAGAAGAAGAGAATAAGATCAGAGGAAAACTATGAAGATATATAAACAAAAAAATTCTTCATTAAATTGTTAAATATATTGAAGAAGGATTTAGGGTTTAGGGTTTAGGGTTTAAAGTTTAGGGTCTGATACACCAGAACAAAAAGAAATATGTCAAATCGTGTGTCAGATACATATCTGAGAAGTATATATAGAAGTATTAGTATCTGCTACGTATCTGATCAGATTCTTTGACTAACATGAATTATTTGTGCTTCATAGTTCAGTACAATAGTAAACCAATAAACTTATGGGTAGAACTAGTGTTTATAAATTTAATTTAAAAAAGAAAACAAAAATTAAGAACCAAATAATTATCAGATGAGGTTCGATTAGTTACTTATAATGAGGAAGCACTATGACAGCAAATATGAAACTATCGTGTCAATCTAAACATAGTTCAACATGTTAAAACATATAATCGACATCAAGTAAAAGCAGAAAAAAATTACAAAGTTAAAAAAAGATAATTAGATTATCAACCAACTTGTGACCAAATTACATCTACAAAAACGGATTGGTTTGCACATGGTCCAAGGCAAAAGGCTTGACTTCCGCCAAAAGCCATGGCAAGCAAGGTTTGCCTCTCAAAGACATAAGTTCATTTTAATTGTTGGAAATATCTTAAATATATTATATGATACTTTGAATAACCAAGTACAAGATCAATTACTGGTTGGATAGCAAGACGAGACTAAGGTCGACACACCCTGGTTAGGGTTCGGGGCCAACACTTCTAAAACTATTTGAAATTCATATATGATACACTTATATAACGTCCCAAATTTTTCAAAATCAAGTTGAGATCATTACTAATCTAATTATCTTAACTTTCTAAAAACAAAAGTGAAAGCATAAAAATCAAACGGGCGGTCACGAGTCCTTCTTCTTGTCGCTCGCCAACTTACCTTTCCCCTTACCTTTTCCTGAAAAGTAAAACATGGAAATGGTGAGTATATAAAGTATAATAGCTACATAAAATATCAATTGATAGCTTAACTAAATCTCATAAATTCAAAATTGATATATTGACCAAGGGGATTTCAATTATAAAAAATATCCTTCTAATGATATTGTTTATAGTTACTATCAGCGATATCTTTCTAATGCAATCATTGATAGATATTGTTAGTGATATCATTTTACATCAATAGCAATATAGAAAAACTACTTATAGTAGCTATCAGGAATAAAAATTGATAGCAACATCATTGATAGAAGATATTAGTGATAACAACTACCTATAGCAACTGATATCATATTTCTCAAATTGAAAGTTAATCTACCGTTCAACGACTATTATTGATAAAATTAAAGTTGTCGTTGATAATTGTTATCAATTATATCAACTTATAGCATATTTCTCAAATTAAAAGCTATCATTGATAGTATATATCAATGATATGACAACGTATAACAACTATCATTTTCTATCAAATATTACTTTCAATTTAAGAAAACTATAAAAAAATACTTGTAATAGTGACAAGTTATTACTGATAGTAGCTATCAGTGATAACAATTAATAACAACTAGTAATGTTCACTAATTGTAGCTATCAACGATAACTTTCAAAGTGAAAAAATCGCGAAGAAGTGTGTGAAATAATTGAAAGCTATCGATAATAGCATATATAACTGATAGCAATAATTATCGGTGATTAATGGCAGTTTATATATATGGAAGTAACCCCATTATGTTTCGAAGACTTGAAATATAACAACAAATTATAGCTGAAACGGAGATAATGTCTGTTCTTAGGAAATTGGAGGCTGATGTAGAAATTGAGGCACCAGCTTCAAAATTTCATGAATTGCTCCATAAGAGATTACACCATGTTTCTAAAGCTTCTGGAGACAAAGTTCAAAGCTGTGAATTGCATGAGGGTGATTGGGGAAAAGTTGGTTCTATCATCTATTGGAACTACTTTCATGGTTTGTTATCTTATTTTTGTTTTTGGGTTTTATTCTCATTTTTATATCAATTTTAGTTTTTTTTTTTTAAATTTTATTATTATTACTTTTAATTAAGAATGATTTTCTAAAGATTTTTAAAGCCTTACACTTAACACTCTATTGTGGTGTCATGTGATTGAGGAATTGCATTCACATATTGTAATTCCTTATAGGGTTTAGGAGACAATTATACTGCTTTTATTGCTTTGAGGAATGATGTAATTTAGATTAATTATCTTAATTGTTGGATTCAAAATGAACTATTTTTTATATTATAGATATATCAAACTTTTTTATAAAATAAAAAAAAAATTGTTTAGATTCTGAACGAAATTGGTACAGAATCTAAACGATCGTATATCGATATCTAAACGATTAGTTGTCTATCCGGATATACAGAGATAGACATTTATCACTAATAGATTGTTTAACTTTGGTACAAGATTGTTTAGATTGAGTACAAAAATTGCTTAGACTAAGTACAAGGATACAACATTGTTTAATGTTTAGTCCCGTTTTTCACGCATGCATATATGACCGATTAATCTTAAAGGTATTTTTGTTGTTTCACGTTGTGTACCGTGGATTTTTTCCTTTTTTCAAAATTGTTCTATACGATATAAATATTTTTATGATTTGTTCTATTTTTATAAAATCCTAAACAAAAAACAATTATCCCACATGTTTTCATTTATAGTTTTTAAATAAATCAGAAACAAGTAAATCAAATTTTCAAATAGAGATTTTTCACAAATAATAAATAAAAGTAAACTATTTAAACATTTCACAAAAGAAACCACTAAAAGGCAAATAGAGTGTAAATATTTTCTACATATTTCTATATATATATATATTTTTGACAATTTTCCATTTCAACAAGGAATAATGGTATATGACAAAAGTATCAAAATTTAAAATTCTAAGAGATATTAACAATCCACTTCAATTGGTTTCTATCAATATGTCTATCTCTCATAAATTTGAATTTTTTTTATATTTTTATAAATATTATAATTCATTTTACTATATTTAAAAATGTCTCTTTTCAAAAATCTTAATCATATAATAAACATGGCCTTATTTTTTCGTTCAAATTATACTATGCATATTAATTTATATTAACTAAGTTTGTCTCAGAAATCCATATCTATTTAGTTCATTATCAATTTAAAAAAAGTGAATAATAACGTTCACAAGTACCTGTTTGATAACAACAATTTGTTTGTTCAAATTTTTCTTGGTTTCTCAAAAGTTCTTTAATAAGATTGTTAATTTTTATAATTAAACACTTAATTCTTAGTTAGCCAAATTTCAAAGAAAAAAGAAAAGGAAAAACTAAACATTCCAAAATTAGCTTTGTTTTTCAAAATACTCCTAAAAGTAGTTAACATATCAAACAAATCAAGTAGTGGAAGAGAGGGTTAAACACTTTATTTTTCAAATGAGATCTAAAGGTTAAATGATTTTGAATTCTGTATTATTTCTAATAGGTTCGACCACTTTAAATATTAAAAAAAAAAAAAAGAAACTAATCCGTATTTGATATAATTATTTGAATATTATGTGTAATCCAACCCAAAAATATATATTTTGTTAATCACATAGTACTGAATTCTAAAAGTATAAATAGGATGAAAACCTATTAATTAAAAGAACACCAAACTTAAAATTTGGAGATCATCCGTTTGACATAAAAAGGGAAAATTGAGAGTTACGTTATAATGGGATTTTGGCTTAAAAACTACTTCATATGTCAAATATGCACAAATGGAATCTCAAAATTGATAACCAATTAATGTTAATTAATTGTAGATGGGAAGGCAAAGGTGGGAAAGGATGTGATAGAAGCTGTGGATGAAGAAAATAATTTGATAAGTTTCAAAGTGATAGATGGAGACCTTTTAAAGGATTACAAAACCTTCAATTATACCATCCAAGCTGTGCCAAAAGGAAAGGGAAGTGTGATTCACTGGACAATGGAATATGAGAAACTTCATGAAAAAGTTGCTGATTCTCATTCTATGCTGCAGTTTTGTCTTGCCATTTCCAAAGACATTGATGTTCATCTCCAGAGAGGCAATTAATGAAGATATGCATGAACAGGACAACTTTTACCTATGCTATATTATTAATCTACACCAAACTATCTAATGCCAAATAAATGCTTGCATGCATGTGTGGAGCAAGTTTAATTTGAAATTACTTTTCAATTGAAAGTGTGTGTTTTCATGCACTTGAAAAGTTACTCTAAATAACTTGGGTCATAGTTCAATTTCTTCCTACTTTAATCTAATTTCTAGTATTGGGAATAAAGTTGCAGAAGTTATTTTAGAATAAAATTGATGTCTTCAATAATATTCATTATTCTCTCTCCAGTTTTCAAATACAATAAATGATGATGAGAGAAATGAAATCAATTTTATTTGTTTGTGTGGTGCTATGGGCTAACCTCTTTGAATTAGGAGGTATATATAATAATGCATTACTTTATTTCATGACTTGTTATTGGAATCATTTGCAAACACATTAATTGTGTTAGATATGGTTGAAGTTTTCTAATATATACTTGTATTATGTAATTGTCATATGGAGCTAGTTTGAATTTGTCAATTTAACTTAAAAAGTTGATTGGTATGTTGTCATTTATCATATTTCACTGTGAGCATAATATATGTCAATGGTGCTACTTTTTGTCCATCCTATGTGATTTGTTTAGATTTTTGGTGTAACACCACGACATTATCTCTACAACGATTTAAATTTTTCATAACCAAGTTGGGATCATTACTAATCTAATTACCTCTTAATTAACGTTATAAAACAATATCAAAATTAAGCATAAACCCAACAGGTCATATATGATAGGCTAGGAATCCTTGTCGCTCACCAACTTAACCTTCTCCCTACCTTTGCTTGAAAGTTAAACATAGAAAAATTGTGAGTATAAAAATACCCGATAAGAGACTCACTACTGATCCCTCTAGGTTTACCGTTAACTTTCTATTAGGAGGTACCTTGAGTCATATCAGTCTGGTGATCCTGTAGGAACATACATCAGGCATATTAGTCTGGTGATCTCGTAGGAACATACATCCTTCATATCAGTCCAAATAGCATATAACAGTCAAGCTTAGTCCAACAATAGGGATAACATGTGAACATCATCCAACAAACTTCATAATTACATATATCAACCACACGATTAAATCAACACAATTTCAGCCAAACTCTCATGTAAGCCTGTCAATGCATTTTAATTATCGTCAATGCATAATAAGTCAATCCATTCAACACAATTAAATCTTAATTCAAATGATCGGTAGTAGAAATCCCTTACCTAAAAAAGAATTAAAATCCTATGTAAAATCTTCCATACAAATTAAACCACAAATTAATCTAAACATAAGAAAAATAATTAATAATTTTATTTAATAAAATTATCAATTATGCCCAAAGAGTATTATGTGATAGGCATGCAAACAATTTTACTTTTCACAATAACTATTCTCAAGTAACCACAAGTGTCACACCCCCTCTCGGACTACCTGCTAACTTAGACCGAAACACGACGTGAAACTGATCGACAACACTTTTCTCTACTTGTATCTGTCGACTTTGCTGAAATCTTTAACGTGATAAACTTGCTAATCTAGTATATAAACTATTGTACATGCAACATAACACAGCGGATCCTAGAATAATCATATACATACACGAAGTGTAGGCCGAAAGTAACTGATTTCACGAGTAAACCTGCAGACACCTTAACCAAAACATAACCAACAAAGGTTTATACAACCCTAGCTCCTAAAGCTCACACAAACTATAGAGTAACTATATCATACTAAGATATATACATAATAACACAAGAGACTCTATGCACAACTCTTACCACATACTGACAATCAATATCTGAGCTTCAGCAAACAAAGGCAGTCTATCAGGCACCAAAAAATTGATCTCTACCTGGAAAGTGGGTAAAACATTTTGGAAGGGTAAGTTATAAAGCTCAGTGAGTGACTCAGTTTAAAACTAAAGATTTAAAGGTAAGAGCACGTGAAAGCTTACACATAAATTTGTTTATACAAGTTGTGAACATAGACATATAATAGTAAGAATAGTTTCCTCAAATAATAGTGAGAATAGTTTCCTCAAATACTCAGTATATACGTCATTGAAATCTAGCAAGACATATCAAGTATATCAAAATATTTTAACCAACGTAACAAATCTACTTTGTGTAGGACACACCCAGTACAAAAAACGTTTACAAGTTCTACGATGTAGTGAAGCCCACCCAACACTCCCATCGTCTTTGTCGTAGTGGAGTCTGCCCAGCACTCACGACAACATCGTTGTTACAGAGTACACTCAATGTCAACAACAAAATCTAACATGTGTGCACACAGTACCATATAGCCTCGGACTCAACAACTCAATCATGTAAATAATGGAAACATCTGAAAAATCATATGAAAACATTAAAACATGTCTGCTATCTTTATCTTTCGTAAAGCTCAAGCTTACTTAGATTGTTCGTGAAAAGTTGTAATTCTTAAAAAAAAAACTTGGTAACTCATGCTTTGTTTGTAACATAGTGGTTCAAATACTTTCCAGACGTTCAATAATCACGTGCTAGCATAAATTTTCATTAAGAAATCTAGTCTCGAAAATCATACTTGAAAATAATCATGGAATTCAAATGCTTTTCAAAGCTTGTAAATAAACGTGTAGATCAGTCAATCATAATTAATAATTAGGAGAAAAAAATATTTTCAAAACTGGTTTTGGTCACTCACAGTCTAAGACTAGTTTTCCAATGTGTAAATTCGACCTATTTCCTCTTGGCCTATCAAACAACCAGAACCGAGTATTAGAAACCTAAATATTATGATCATTAAATGTTATACTTGACATGGCTCAATAAGGATAATGCTAAAGAAGTCTATCCTTAAAAAAATAATAAATCATACTCGACACATTTCTCAGAATTTTCCACATTCGCAGCACAAAATTCAAATGATCATAACTCTTCCACAACTTAACCAAAATGAGATTTCTTGATGTCAAAATCTTCATTTTTAGGTCCTCTAAAACTTACCTCAAGATATGTAAATCTGATTCCCTGTGTATAATCTTAGGTATCTCTCGAAACTGAACGACTCCAATAATTGCACGTACCACGACCCCTTTAAATTGTCCCAACAATTTAACTTATTTTTAGTCATTTTTGGTTCATGATTTCTTCATGAAAGTTGTATTATATTTAATAATATTTCCAACCATATCAAATAGAGATCCTAACACCACCGGTACACCCTGAAATACAAAACAAATTAGAAATCTCTTGATTTTGCATGAAAACCATCTGCCCTGTTTTCTTTGTCCAAATTCACCCAATGAACATCAGAATTTGCTCAAGTTTTCTTCATAAAATTTGTTTGAAAATGAATTAGCTTTCAGTAAATTTAAACCTCACCTCTTAATTTTGTTTGTGTAGCTCAGAATCAATAAAAAACCAGAGATGGGTTAGGGAACTATAGTGAAGTTGGTCTTGCAAACTCTTTGTCTTCTTCAACAAACACTTCTTGAACTTCTTCTTATTCCTTATTCGGCCTTCTTCCCTTTGAAGTCCCTCTAAAAATTTGTGCAGAAATGGTAAAGAAATGTTCGAAAGAAGATTAGCGGTGGGAGATTTCTTTTATAGGCAAAGCACCGAATGTACAAATCCTCTTCCCTTTTTCTTTTCTTTTCTCTTTATTTTATTTAATAAAAACCATTAAATATAATATATATATATATACCCTTAATTTTCATTTTTCTTTTATTCCTTTCACATAAAAAATAAAATAAAATAGACCAAGAGATTTACAACAAGTTACACAATTATTGCCCTTTACACATTCCATAGTAGCCTTCAAGTTGCAAACCAATGGCTACCCTTCACAAGTTATTAGTAACTCAAGACTAAGACAATAGTTATCTATCACAATTATTACAGTAACCCTTAGGCTATACAAATAACTATCCTGAACAATTATCACAGTAACCCATAAGCTAAGCAAATAATTCATCAATAATGGACTCATAGTAAACCATCAAAGTCTAATTCACAATAAATATGTAAACAAACGTCATACTTCACAGCAATCATAGGCAATTCCCACTGTATGCATGTGAAAATAATTATCCTTTACTCCTTAGCCTAATATAATAAACCTTAGGCTATACAAGTAATCATCATCTCAACATATCACAAGCTATGCATATAGTTGTATCACCAATTTCACACAGAAATCCAACCCTCAATTAGAGACAATAATAGAAGGTTTATTTTATAAACAAAACGAGTTATTGGAAGATAAATTTTTTATTTAAAAGCAGAAATAGTTTATCGAGAAAGAGGTTTTAAGAATTCTATCCTTCATGCTATGTTTCATGAATTATTTATGCAAAAGACTAATCTTAAAGTTAATTTATTTTAAAAGTATGTTTTATAAAACTTGTCACTCACGTAGCTATTTAGCTCATCCTTTCTAAATGTTTTTAACTTTCCAAGAAGAGATTGTGATCCGAAATCCTGACCCATCATCACCAGTCGGGTGTGCCAATTTGTTATAGGTTTTGTTACTTTTGATTAATACTTTAAGTCAAGTCATGTCATGTACACATGTTAAATCAAAGTTAGTTAAGTTGTTTGATTTAGTTGTTTTGAACGTCGCCTATAATTCTTGGCATTTAGCCTTAACTTGTTTTCAGAAATTATGTAAAAAAGTTTGTTTAATCTATTATTATTGTTTTGGTATGTTGCTTAAGTTTAAACTATTAAAGTTATTTAGTATTTTTAAAGTGTTCTGTAGCAAGTGTTAGGTGGTGTCATTCAGAAGAGACCGATATCGGTTGACTTCACACCGTCTCTCAAATTGAAAGTAAGTGATCTGGGAGGGAGTGTGGTAGTCATTGTAGCTAATAGTTGAAGCTATGACAAAAAGAATTTTTTGTGTATATGCTTGATTGACCAAAAGAAAAATCTTACTTTTACCTTGAAAATTTTCAAAGCCACTTTATATATACAAACATACAGTGCTCAATTATTTCAGCAGAATACTTAAATTGCTAGTTTGGCAGACAAGTTATTAACACTGTCTACTCCAAAAGTCATTGCAGATACATTAATTGTACAACTTTTCATACCAATGCAAGCTTTTCCCACCAATTGATTGTTTTTTGTCACATCCCATAAGGCTTTACTAAAGCAACCACACTTTCCTTTTGGATTTTCATAGCTAGAAAATAGAATTTCATAGATGATATGTCCTCCTTCACAAGACAACTCTAAGGTGTTTCCTTCATTCGTATTTTCACAAATAGTTTCTATAGTAATCATTTGAATTGACACTTTTTAAGGATTTCCTTCGATTTCTTCGAATAAAATTAATGTGTTCATGTCCTTTGAAAGAAATGATCTTGGAACGTAATACCATTTTTGAGAAGGATTCCCACAATTCCCAACACATTTGTTAGGATTGTATGCACCTCTGCAGTCACAATTTGCACTGCAGTTGTCATTGTTGGCAATAAAAGAAGGCCAAAATCGATCTATGCTTACCCCATTTACCCAAGCTTGGCCTTTTCCTATTCATTGCATGTCCAATGTTATTGAGTCAGTTCCTAAAGGAGTCTTGAAGCTATTTTTGTAACATGTCATTCGTCTTCCAATAGAATTTTTATGCAATGCTCAACATTTTGTTCTCTACAAGAACCTCAGGTTGTAAAGTTTTTTCATTTCTCCATTCAATCCAACCTTATAAGACTATAAACTTGAGGACAAATCAATCGTGGCATTTCCATCTCCAACTAAATGAATAGGACCTCCCTTAATTCATGTTGGCATTGTGTCATAAAATACACCGTAATTATTCAGTTTGACCGTGGCACTCAAAAGGGTTATTACGTTGTTTCTTGATTTTAGAATAATAGGTTTCTTAAACACAAAAATTTTCCTAATGTTCCTCTATTGTGACTCGACATACCTTTTATTTACAAAAGCGTGGGTGACCTTTTGTGTTCACTTGAAGAGTCGCATTCTGAGGGGAAGATGTTGCATTGGTTCCAACATTTATCATGTACCATAAGTAGTCGTTGACATCAATTGTAGTGCATTTTTTGTTCCAAAAGAGTGTGTGCCTTAAATTTACCAATTTCTTGTAGTGTGTTGCTCATGGGCTCCGGAGCCCAAGTCTATGTGAGTTTTGCATTCTTTCTTCACAAATATAGATGTTCTGGAATTAACCTTTGCAGTATTGTAAACCTCCTTGTTGCAACCATCAAGAATGCTCACAGACCAAGCTGGCAAAAAATATATTCCATATGCTTACAAACCTATGGTTGCATCATTGCTACCATCTGTGTTGCTTAAGAAGCAAAACCTCTCCCCTGTTGATGGGTTGGAGAACTTCATTAAAGTGACAGAACTACCATAATCTTGGTTCGAGCGAGTGCCATTTGTGAGGATCTTATCTTCCAATTTGATGGATGCATAGAGTTGTTTGAGATGCCCCAATTTGGGTTGATTTGAGTTCCCATATTCATCGAGTAGTTCATCATAATCATAAGGCGTAGTGATGAATAGGTCGCTTGATGTTCTTCCAAAGTTTGTGCCTCCATAGTACTTGTAATAATCATTAAATATGATGGTAGTGTGGTAGACATGTGTAGCGGAATAAAGATCGAATTTTACTCTAATTGCAACTAAACACTTTAGTGATTAACATGCATTACAACTCTAAAATGAAACAAAAATAGGGTTAATAGAAATCTCACATTTGATGCTATTCTATTATCGTAATCTCATCACGTATTTGAAAATAGGACTACCAATAGCATTGACCCGCTAGTCTCCGGGCTTAGAACTGAGTTGTGGGACTCGAACGGTGGAGAAAATAGTGAGAGAGATGGATTTAGGAGGATGAACTTGGCTTTGAGAACTTGTGGAGAGAAAATAAATTTTGGTTTGATTTTGCAATTCCAAATTAAAAAATCAATTTCAACAAAAAAAACAGAACTTTCATTTACAATCCATTCCTTTTATAAGAAAACTACATGCAAACATTATATGTAGTGAGCTTCCATTCTCCATACTTGACATATCACCAAATAGGTGTCTCACATGCATGAAGCCATTTGTTAACTACCTCCAATGTGTTTCCAAGGGTAATATGGTAGTTTGACATTTAAAAAAGTTAAAAGTCAACATTTTGAATTTTTACCATTTTATCCGTCTTGACTAACTTTGACCTCCCGAGTATAAATTCACATTCATTTTTTCAAAATTCAGATCACATTTGAATATAAAGTCGGTTAAAGTTTGAACTTTCAAAGTTAAAAGTCAACAATTCTGACTTTTTACAACTTTGACCTTTTCCATCAATTCTGATCTTCCAAATATGAATCCATATTCATATTTGTAATATTTAAATCACATTAAAATATGAAACTCTATCTTAAGTTATAAACGACGGTTCTATCAAATATATATGTCGGTTTCTCTCTCTTTACCTAATTCAAACAATTCAAATTATTCTATCATAATGTTCTAAGTTGATTTCTTATGAGCTAGCGAGGGAACCTAATGGACCTATAGATCATGGGCTCCAATGATTTGATATTAACTGGCTAAACTCTTTCTTAGTTCCAACTTGAAGTGCCACACATGTGAGTTTAATATTTATCATAGCCATACTTAACCTTAATTCTTACACGTGGACTACTAATTAAGCAAAAATAGAAAATTTTCCAGAAAAATCCTAACTCTTCTCGCCTGACTTCATCTCACGTTGAACATCAAAACACCTACTTATTCTTGATCGCCACTTTCTTCATTGTGTCGATTAACTTCCACGCGATCCCTCGAAATGCCTAACTCTTCAAAACTCATACTCTGTAAAAACAACTTCTTCAAAATCTTTCTAATCAATCTCTGATTTCAAAATGACCCTTCGATTCCAAACACGAATCTCACATGAAGATTAGTCCCGCAATATTCATAAATAATAAAAGATAAATCTATAATTTATAAAAAAACAATGGTGGCTAAATGAACTTTAAATTTTTGTTACATGGCATATAAATATTTTTAGGTTTGAATATATTTATGTAAATTATCCTCTATTTTTTCCTCATCCATACCAACTTCCTTTATTTTTTAAACATGATATTAAAATTTGCCATTTATCATTATTTGGCCTTTATTAAAATCATAACATTTTTAAAAACTTCTTTTCTGGGCGGTAAATTCTTTTGGAGTTTTCTTAACTTTGAAAATTTCCCAAAATAGAAAATTACGCATTTAACCTCTAACCTTGAAAGGTGTCGAACAGAGAAGTGTAGTTTTTGTATTGCGTATCGACCATCGAGAGAGCGTGCGAGAATGGTGTGGGTTAAAGGGTCGAACCCATGAGGCATTACCATTTCTTACTATGAACTGCTTGAAATTATGGCGAAATACCAAATTCAGACTAGTAGATTAGCGCATCATCTCTTCTGTCTCAGGTCCCATTATGTTCTCTCCATGCTACCAAAACTGTGCCTAAGAACAAAGCACAAATTTGCTGGTAATCTGTTTGAACTTGGTAAATATGCCACTGCAACCATCCCGATTCGACCGAAGTTGCTCATTAAGGTAATCTCTTTGAACTTTGTAGTATTTTGTCTATTGAAGGTGAAGTTGTTCTTTTGTTATGTTTCCAGTTTGCAGTTTTGATTCTTACTTCATCAAATTACCTTGTTGGTATGAACATTAAGTTTTCCTCTGTAGAAGGTTGCTTGGTCACAATCTTTTTTTTTTTTTTTATCAATGTCCAGTATATGATTATGAGATTTTGGAGAAAGATTTAACATTTTCGGCCTTTGGATATATGAAAAAACAATTTATCGTTTTTTGAAGGATACTCTGGTTATTTTCCCCTTTTGAAAAACATTTGAAGGAGAAGAATATTTAGAACAATTCCCTAGAATGAATACACTATCTAGAGGTAAAAACATATAACCCTATCAACGGTCTGTTTAGTAGTGAAATTTGAGGTTCTTTTGTTGCTGTCCAAACTAATAGGCCACAACTTTATTTTAAAAAAAATATAAAACTTGTTCCAAAATATTGCAACAAAGACCTTCAATGAAGATTTTTCATACCAAGTCCTCCATTTTTTGACAAAGAATATCAAGATGTGAGTGATAGAAGGGCAGATTCTTCTTTTTAATTTTATTCAATGTGTTGATGATGTACGGACATATTGATGTTCCTGGCCTTTCTTGTTTTTACTTGTATTATTACCTTCTCTGATTCTTTTGAAGTCTTTATGAGTAGCTTTGATTTTTTAATTTCTTGTATCTTTGGTGTCTAAGTTTTAATTTACCAACCAGCAACCTTTACAGTCAGTTTTATCCTAGTCTGACCAAGTTTGCTACTGCCATGGGCCATGTCTGTAGGACATTTTGGTTACATGTAGCACATTTTATAAACTTCAACCATCTAAGGGAGATATATGATCCTTGTCCGCAATAGGAGGAAAGCACCCATTTGCAATCCAAATCTTTTCATTACCAGCAAATGATCTGTAGCCCTTGAATCAACTATCCATGGTTTCTTTGACTATTCACTTGTTGATGCATTCATTAGAGCCCGACCAAGGTTGGGCTTGTCATTTGGAGGACGTCTTCTGCCATTGATGGTTGATGGGAACCTCTTCTTTAATGGAATTCGTAACTTAATTATTATTCAATCAATAGAAAAATAGTGACAATATAAATCTCTCTCCGTTTCCCTCTCTCTCAACGAAGAACAGAAAAGAATCTTCACTTCTAAGATCCTAACTGACTTTCCCTCCTACCCCCCTTCTAATTTATAAAAGAAAACGTAACAAACCCCCCTTATTACTAGGTCTTATCATGTGCTCTTCACGTGCGCGTGATGACGTTTTTTTCTCTTCTACTGTATTCCTGGAGTATAGGAGGTCTATCATGACACTCCTTCTCCAAATTCACCTTATCCTCAAGGTGGAAGTCTGGAAAACGCTGCTGAATATCCTCATACAACTCCCATGTAGCTTCGTGTCAAGGCAGCCCCTTCCAGCTTACATCCCAACTGCCCGTTTTATTCTTCAGATACCCGTACGCTTCCTCCGGTACAGTTTTCCACTCATAGTTCTCGGTCAACATAGGAATCTCATCCCTATTTTCCGTATGAGGGCCGATGACCTTTTTTAATTGGGAGACATGAAAAACATGATGGATAGCTGCACTTGCTGGCAAGTCTAGTTTACAAGCCACTGGTCCAATCCTGTCTAAAATTTTATAAGGTCTGAAAAACTTAGGCGATAGTTTTTCATTCTTTTTCTTCCTCACCGTAGTTTGCCTATAGGGTCTCACCTTTAATAGCACCAATTCCCCAACCTCATATTGGACCTCCCTTCTTCTCAAGTCAGCGTACTTCTTCATCTTATCCTGTGCCAGCCGTAAGTGTTCTTTCAAAACCCCCAGCACTACATCCCTCTCCTGCAGCTGCTCATGCAGTGACGAGTTTGGTGTGTCCCGTTCTCCATAATAGATCAGAGGAGGAGGTAATCTATCATACACAGCTTGAAAAGGAGAGATCCCCGAGGAACGGTTGTAGGTAGTGTTATACTAAAATTCTGCCCAATGTAACCATTTTGCCCATTCCTTTGGTTTCTCCCCACAAAAACAGCGCAAGTAACTCTCTACACCCTGATTTATCACTTCTGCTTGACCGCCAGTTTGAGGATGATATGCCGTACTATAGTTCAATCGTGTTCCCGCCTGTTTGAACAGCTCCCTCCAAAAATGACTCAAGAATACCTTTTCTCTGTCCGAAACTATGGATTTTGGAAACTCATGTAATCGAACGATTTCCTTAACAAAGATATCAGAGACAGTTTTAGTAGTATAAGGATGTTTAAGTGGCAGAAAATGTCCATACTTACTGAGGCGATCCACAACCACAAATATTACTTCCAATCCATTGGCTTTCAGCAGCCCTTCCACAAAATCCATGGAAATGTCTTCCCATACTCTATTAGGAACTTCTAGTGGCGTTAGCAACCCAGCTGGAGACAACGCTAATGCCTTGTTACGCTGACATATCAAACATTCCTCACAGTATTTCTTGACGTCTTGCTTCATTCCCTCCCAATATAGTTCTCCTGTCATTCTTTTATAAGTTTGCAAGAACCCTGAATACCCTCAAAATACCGAGTCATGATATGTATGTAAAATCACTGGAATTAGTTTGGAAGTCTTCGTAATCACTAAGCGACCTGATAGAACACTGATGTAGTGTTTCTATTTATTGATATTTGCAACAGAATTACAATCTCAAAGCAGTAAAAGAAAATATAAAGAACCCTAACCCCCTGCCCTTCCTCTCTTTCAAGGAATATTGCAGCCTTAATTCTTCACCCTTCTCCCTCCCAACAGACTCCTATTTATATTCCATACCCAACTCCTATTTATACTCTAACTAACTTTCTCTCTCCATAACAAACTCCTACTTATGCTCTATTATTTTATTATGGAGCATCTACTAACAATATTAAAACTAAGGCTATTCTCCTAGCACGTGCGGTTAACCTTCTTCTTTTTCCTTCTACTGTACTGGTGTATAATTGGGGGTCTATCACGACCTTTATACATCAACATATCTTGCTTCATTGAGTACTTACTGTTCGGGTGATGTAATATAGAATAAAGCTATGGTTAAACAGCTGTAGTTAGTTAGTAAAACAGTTTAAACAGTTAAACTGTTTAACAGTTAAGGCTGTTTCATAAACAGTTATTTCAACTAATTGTAACTACTTACAAATTCTCAATAAATACCCCTTATCTTAGCCATTATTGGCAGAGAATTCTTTTGAAAAATCAATCCAACTTTGAATTACATCAAATTGGTATCAGAGCAGCCCCGATTCTTGGGACGGAATGGCTGACCGAAGAGTTAACAACCCTGCCACGGGGGAAAACCGTGTGCAAGAAGCGGCGGAGGAAATCACCGTCCTCTCTCCAAAGACATCAACAGTTCGCTTGCTGGCTGTTGAAGAGTCTTTGGGAGATCTCCACAACAAATTTGATAGGTTGATGGAAAGTGTCGAACTGTTAAACCGAAGAGGAGAATTCCCACAGCCACCACCACGGAATGAAATTAACTTCCAAAACGACCAACGTTTTGGTGAAACAAGAGGCCGGCGAGCAAGGGGATACGTTAGAAACATGAACAATCCACGAGGACTTCAAAGGAGGAGACCCGGTTACGCTATACAGACACACAACAGCTTGACGAAGACTTTCAAGAAGATCAAGAAGCTTGGCAAGAAACCCAAGAAGATGATTCTTCAAGCGGGGATGAACAAGGAAACATGTGGAACTTCAATGATGAAGCACGAGCAGGAAGAAATAACCAAAGAATTGAGGCCAGAAGAGGAGAATACCACGATTATAAGATGAAGATTGACCTTCCCATGTATGATGGCAAACGAAACATAGAAGCATTCTTGGACTGGATAAAGAGTACTGAAAACTTCTTCAACTACATGGATACGCCTGAACGCAAGAAAGTCCACCTAGTAGCCTTAAAATTAAGGGCTGGTGCATCAGCTTGGTGGGATCAGTTAGAAATCAATAGACAAAGATGCGGGAAACAACCGGTTCGCTCATGGGAAAAGATGAAAAAATTATTGAAGGCAAGATTCTTACCACCAAACTACGAACAAACTTTATACAATCAGTACCAAAACTGCCGCCAAGGTGTCCGGACAGTAGCTGAGTACATTGAAGAATTCCACCGCCTGAGTGCAAGAACAAACCTAAGCGAAAATGAACAGCACCAGGTTGCAAGATTTGTGGGAGGCCTTCGATTCGACATCAAGGAAAAGGTCAGACTACAACCATTTCGTTTCCTGTCTGAAGCAATATCATTTGCAGAAACGGTAGAGGAGATGATTGCAATTCGATCCAAGAATCTAAATAGAAGATCAGCATGGGAAACAAATTCGACAAAAAGCAAAACAAACGACCAACCTTCAACCTCAACAAAAGCAAAAGGGAAAGAGATTGATAATCAAGAAGTAGCCGTTGAAAGAAAGAAAGAACAGACGTTCAAGCCTAGTGGTCAGAACAACTACTCCCGCCCGTCATTAGGAAAATGCTTCCGATGTGGCCAAACTGGCCACCTGTCCAACAACTGTCCGCAAAGAAGAACCATTGCAATAGCCGAAGAAGGAGGACAGACAAGTGAAGACAGTATAGAAGCAGAGGAAGAAACTGAACTGATTGAAGCAGATGATGGGGAAAGGGTCTCTTGTGTTATCCAACGGTTACTAATTACGCCCAAGGAAGAAAAGAACCTGCAACGCCACTGTCTTTTCAAGACAAGATGCACCATAAACGGAAGAGTATGTGATGTAATCATAGACAGCGGCAGCAGTGAAAACTTCGTAGCAAAGAAATTAGTAACAGTCTTGAATCTAAAGGCTGAAGCACATCCAAACCCTTACAAGATAGGTTGGGTGAGAAAAGGAGGAGAAGCCACGGTCAGCGAAATCTGTACAGTCCCTCTCTCCATTGGAAACGCCTACAAAGACCAAATTGTTTGTGATGTCATTGAGATGGATGTATGCCATCTCCTACTAGGAAGACCTTGGCAGTATGATACTCAATCATTACACAAAGGGAGAGAAAATACATATGAGTTTCAATGGATGGGAAGAAAGGTAGTCTTACTCCCTATAACGAAAAAGATTAACGAAGGATTTTCTTCAAAAGTTTATTCTTTTGAAATTGATTCTTTGAAGACGGCTTTAAATGAGATTGAAGGGAACGTCTCTTTTGGGTTTATGGCCGATGGAGAGATTCATCTTTTAGTGGCCATATTTGATTTTTTGTCTCGATTTTATCCCTTCGATCACAATATTTTTGTCCAAAATGTAGGAGGTTGGTTTGGTCATACTCCATTGCACCATATGGATTTCAACTTTCATGACAAACTCGGGACGAGTTTGATGCTAAGGGGGTGGAATGATGTAATATAGAATAAAGCTATGGTTAAACAGCTGTAGTTAGTTAGTAAAACAGTTTAAACAGTTAAACTGTTTAACAGTTAAGGCTGTTTCATAAACAGTTATTTCAACTAATTGTAACTACTTACAAATTCTCAATAAATACCCCTTATCTTAGCCATTATTGGCAGAGAATTCTTTTGAAAAATCAATCCAACTTTGAATTACATCATCGGGTCTGCTCCTTTTTCCTCTATCTCCCTCCTAATTTTCTGCAGCTTCTCATCATTATTCATCTCTTCTTTAATCATCGAAACATCAATTATATTTGGTGTTGTCAACTGATTCAACTGAACCAAAGGGGGAATTCTGGATAGTGCATCCGCTGCCTTATTCTCAAGGCCAGGCTTATACATGACTTCGAATGAGTACCCTAATAACTTAGATATCCATTTTTGATACTGTGGTTGTATCACTCTTTGTTCTAACAAAAACTTGAGTGATCGTTGGTCCATCTTCACCAAAAACCTTCTGACCAACAAATACGGACGCCACCTCTGTACCGCCATCACTACTGCCAACAACTCCCTCTCATAGACTGGTTTAGCTCTATCTCAAATTGCCAAAGTATAGCTTTAATAAGCAATAGGTTGTTTATTCTGCATTAACACGGCTCCCAATCCATATTCTGAAGCATCCATCTCTATCTCAAATGGTATACTAAAATCCGGTAAAGCCAAAATGGGAAGAGTCATCATAGCCTGCTGGAGTTTTATAAAAGCCTCATGAGCTTCTTCAGTCCACTTGAATCCCCCTATTTTCAACAACTGTGTCAGTGGGGCTGCAATTGTGCCATAATGTTGCACAAATTTTCGATAATAGCCAATCAACCCTAGGAACCCCCGTATCTCCCTCACATTCACCGGAGGAGGCCATGTCTTAATAGCCCTTATTTTCTCTGGGTCAACCTCCATTCCCTTCCCCGAAATAATATGCCCCAAGTATTCTACCTTTGATTTTGTAAAGCTGCATTTTTTCTTGTTCGCATACATCTCATTCTTCCTCAATACCTCCAAAACTATCTTCATGTGACTTAAATGAGTCACGAGGTCGCTGCTGTATATTAGGATGTCATCGAAAAATACCAAAACAAACTTTCGCAAATATGGCTTAGACACAGTATTCATCAGAGATTGAAACGTTGCCGAAGCATTAGTCAACCCAAAGGGCATCACTAGAAACTCATAATGGCCCTCATGAGTTCTAAATGCTGTTTTCTCCACATCTTCTGAACACATCCTAATTTGATGGTACCTTAATTATTATTCAATCAATAGAAAAATAGTGACAATATAAATCTCTCTCCATTTCCCTCTCTCTCAAGGAAGAACAGAAAAGAATCTTCACTTCTAAGATCCTAATTGATTTTCCCTCCTACCCCCTTCTAATTTATAAAAGAAAACGTAACTAACCCCCCTTATTACTAGGTCTTATCATGTGCTCTTCACGTGCGCATGGTGACGTTTTTTCCTCTTCTGCTGTACTGTTGGAGTATAGGAGGTCTATCAGTGGTCTACCCTGTAACTTCCAGCATTGTTCTTTCGTATGTCTAAGTTTCTTGCAATGTTCACTCACTGGGTTTCATTTCCCATTTTGCTTGTCATTATCAGAACCAGATAATTTCGCACTAAAAGCAACAAAATCAGTAGCAGATACACTCATTAAGTTCATAGCATTGAGTCTACCTTTCTCTAGATGCACCTTAGAACACACTTCCATAAGAGAAGGTATAGGCCTCTGTCCCAATGTACGACCTTGCACTACATCAAACTTGGAGTTCAAATCAGCTAGAAAATCATAAACACGATCAACTTTCTTAATCTTGGAATATTGGACTTCTCCACACGAACAATCCTAGATAATTTTACAACACAAACCCATCTCTTGCCTAATTAGGGACAATTTGTTAAAGTATGAAGTGACATCCATCGTCCCCTGTTTTCACTCAAGAGCCTGTTTACGCAGAGAGTAAAGACAAGAGACATTCTATCTTTTAAAATATAATTTCTGAACTGTATCCCAGATATTTCGAGTAGTCGCAGCATATGAAGCACGGACTGACATGCAAAAATCTGCACCCCCTTCTTTTATTATTTTTTTAATATGAGACAGTTGCAACCTACTTTAAGTTTATTATGAAATAATAATAAAGAGGCAGTCTCCTTTTCCAAAAAAAAAGAAGTAATATGAGACACACAATGAAATGCATAGATACGCCACAAACACGCATAGAAGATCCAAACCTTTTAAACCACCCTATTAAGCTTTTTAGTGAAAAACTAAACCTTGCATGACAACATTGGTCCACTTATGAGCAAGAACTAAATTGGGAACCATAATCAGTGGTTGCATGGACAGTTGATAGAAAGAAAAATTTCAGAGGTACAATAAAGCTGTGCATTTGGTTGAATTCTTAGCTCTGAATGGTTTATATTGCCTAAATACCTGTGTAGTTACTTTTTCTGCAACTCAAGTGAATTAGGGAGTTCTTTATTATCTATTGACTTTGGTTAATTATTATCCTCCCTTTTCTGGGACTTGAATTTTAGTATTACATTTTAATTTCCGTTGAAAATAAAACTTCTCTCTGTTTTTCCATATTTTTGACATCACCGAGTTTCATTTCTTTATTTGCTAAGAAAAGGATTCTGCCACACTCTATTTTATGCAACTTTTGGTTCAACTGTGTTTCATAGATGTTCAAGAGAAAAAAAAACTGTTTCATAGATATCACTAGTTGATATCTAGCTGTTCTTTGATATATTAGGATTTGGTTTGTGTATAGATATCAGATGTAATGGCTCATGATGATTGTATTGAGAATGGACAATACAACAATCGATCCAATTCAATTCCATCAGATCCAGACGAAGATTGTGATGTTTCTAAAGCATGTAAAAAATTTCCATCCATCAAGTTGGGAAGTTCTCCTCCAGTTGAATTATTTGATGGCTCGACATGCCATTCAGATATTGTGAGTTTTTTAGAAGCTAAAAGCGGCAAGAATTTTTTTCTGAATTCAACTTGTGAAGAGTGTGAACAAGATAGTCTGGATGGAACCTTGTCTTCTCTGTACCCTGTCCTTCCAGATGTAGAAAATTCTTCAGTTAGAGAAGAATATACTTTGCCCACTGGTTCATCCCTTCTGCCTATAAATATTGAGACTGGAACAATTTTGAGTAATCCAACAGTAGATGGAGATTCTTCAAAAAAGAAGTCAGAATCAGAAAATAAGGGAGTATCTGGAAGGTCATTTCTTGACCAATCAGTTGGTTGCATATCTGGCTTAAGTAAGAGGCACCAGCGCCAGCTTGAAGATAGTGGCTTTCACACGGCAAGTTTTTGTTGTTTCTATTATTTTTCTCTAATTTGAAGTATAGATGAATGAAGCCTCAAATACACATATATATAATCATTTAATTTGTGTTGGACTAATTCTTTTCCTTTCATTTTCTAGTTAGGCAAATTACTACATCATTTTCCTCGGACCTATGCCGATTTACGGAATCCTCAGGTTCATATTGATGATGGACAATACATAATATTTATAGGAAAAGTCTTGTCATCAAGGTGTCAGTCTCTTTCTCCCCTCTCTTCTAACCTTTTGCTTTTGTTATTTTCCTCCTTTTTTGTCAAAAGATGTATTAATCTCACTAAAAGCTTTTGGAGTGGGTGAATTGTTGTTTTTGTTTGGTTTGCTTCAGCTGCTTGGAAGTTGTTTGTTGATGTTTCCTTTGTTTTGGTTTCATTATTTTGTTAGTTCTCTTTGGTTCTCTGTTTTTTGATTGTGAGTTTTATTCTTTTCTTGTCTTGCTGTGTTCTTTAAGGTGTTAGTCTTTCCTATTGGCTTCTGTTTTGGCCTTTTTGGCTTCTGATTGTGACTTTTATTCTTTTCTTTTCTTGTCTTTAGATATGATGTTGTTGCCTATTAATCTTCCCCACTTGTATTATTTGTTGTATTTTTTTTTTTTGAAATAGGGACAATGTAAAATTCAAAGTACAAATAGAATTATACAATGAGAATAATAGAGAAGCCTAAAAAGAGGGGGAGAGGAAGGGATCAGGTGAGGCGCACCTGGACATCTCAACTAGGATGACACCTGCCAACATCATATCCAAAGAAAATCCGAAGACAATAAAATGTCCAAATACAGCCAAGTGCAAACACAGCCAAAATAGTGAAAAATAAAACTGAAGAAAAAAACAATACAAGAAATAAACCAAAAACAAAAAAGACTGATTTTCCATTAGATAAAACAATACGCTGAGCTGGGTAGTGTGAGCTTGTAACTCGAACGGGGGCATTAAGGTGGCTGGAGGTTGGTCCAGCCTACAGAGTAGATTATGGCCTGCCCATTCCATGTAGAGAGTTGGGCCTTGGGCTTCGAGCGAAGGCTTGGAGTTCATTGCCACTAGAGACGGAGGAAACCGCATGAGGCTGGTTTCACATTAGATAAAACAATACAGCAAATACAACAAATAATACAGTCATTTAATTGATGATTGGAATAATTCAAAGCATCAGAAGGATGCGGATGATACCCAAACAAAGGAGAACGGGAACATCAAAAAATACAAATGAAGAAAAGAGGAAAATGAGCAACCAACATAAAGGACAAAAACAAAGCAAGGGGGCCCCAATGACAAAAGCAGCAAGATCTCAATAAGATCAGTACTGATGAAATATTGCCATTATAACTAGATCCCATAGCCCCACATAAAAAACATTCAAAGGAGAGTCAAGAGAGCAAAGATAGTCTCAATTTTGTGAAGATAATAACATGTTGAGTCCTCTTTTGTACTAGTGCTTGTTCAAACTACTACTTCTCTTTGATGCAAGCTCCTATTAACATATTAATCGCCTTGAAACGGTCATTAGATATTTTGTTTGGGATGGGGTTGCTACAACCCTACTTCCCACCTTGTCAATTGGAAATTAACCTCTCTTCCAACTATTTACGGTGGCATCAGAATTGGTTCTCTTTGTCAAAAAAATAATGCTCTACTTATGCAATGGCTCTGGAGATTCTGTCAGGAAGAGAATGCCCTTTGGAGACGTATTATTGGGGCTATTTATGGTGTTGACGTTTATGCTTGGTCCTCAAAATCATTCTAAGAAGGAAAACCAGACTTTAGGCTGGCATTTTAAAAATAAAGAGCAGTCTTTTTCATTTACTGAGTTTGTTGTTGGCGTTCGGTAGGCTATTAGATTTTCAGTGGATAGTTGGTGTGACCCTCAATCCCTGCACAGATATTCCCTGGCATCTTCAATTTATTCGGAAAAATGTCTTGGAAATTTATGCGAGATATAAATAAATGTGGAATAAACTATGTTATATCTTAAACCCTCACTTCACATGATAGAGCCAAATAATTTATTCACCATAAAATAACAAATATTAAAGAGTAGGAGAAAAAGAAAGAAATATACTGATTTACCCCAAACTTGGAACTACGCTCAATCTTCTGCAATTGTAGGTTCTGCTATGATGGAGATTGCAGAGACACCCAAACTCACACTACAATTCTCTTTTACCAAATAGTCCAGGACGAATTATTTGCATCCAAGTACCATAACTCGGTAACTTGAAATAAACAATAAGAGAGGCCCTCGACCCAAGAAGAAACTCATTCTGCCCACAATTAAAATTACATGCTGGAATTTAAAGAACTTTGACCTTAAGTCTTCAATTTTCAGTCTATTACACATCTCTCCTCTTCTGGCAAGAAGTACCCTCACCCACCTTCTGCAATTTTCTTCTTCATATGTAAATTACATATAAGGGTGTGCTGCCGCCTTTAATTATCAATGATGGGTAGCCCATTAATTTGAAGAAATAAGTTGCCTGATTTTAATCTTCCACCGCCCATCCATTTCTACTTTCAAAAACCATAACCTTAATTTTAACCAATCAAAAGATAAAGATTTTACTCGGCTCCATCAAAAACCAATAGAATGTTTTCCTATGGGTTATAAAAAGATAATTTGAGTTTTGGAGTTTTGGCTCCAATTTCCCATAAAAAAGAATTGCTGGTGTGCTTTTAGTCAATCATGGAATTTGGGCCTTGGAAGAGATGTTTTGGATAGATAAATGGGTGATTTCGTGGCTCTCTTGGAGGTCTTAAATGCATGGACTCCTGTGGATGGTCATGATCGCCTTAACTGGAAGCTTGACTCCTCTGGAAAGTTTACTACCAAATCTACTTACACTCATGATAAGCTCCAAAGGAAATTTGCAAACACCATGCTTGGCCCATCCATGTGCTGCCTTTGCTTGAAAGCTGAGGAATCTCTTGATCACTTTTTTTTGCATCGTGATTTTGCTAAAAAGGGGTGGAACCTTCTGTTTAGACCTTTTGGGTTGGGCTGCTGCCTTCCAAACAAAGTGGATGACTGGCTGCCGGATGGTCTTGATTGTAATGCCTTTGGGGATAAAGGGAAAATTCTTTGGAGATGTGCTACTAGGTCTCTTTTGTGGTGCCTTTGGAAAGAAAGGAATAGTAGAGTTTTTGAAGATAAGTACGCTTCTTTTGATTCTTTTTGGATTGTTGTTCAAACACACAACCTCATGATGGTGCTGGTGCACTAACCATACCAATTTTTTTGTAATTAGTCTTTCAATGATTTTTGACAACTGGAAAGCTTTTCTTAACTAGTGCTTTGGGGAGGGGTTTTCTCAACCGCTTTCCCTTAAGATGTTCTCTTTTGCTTCTTCTTTGGTTTATCTATGATTTTGTTTCTTATCAAAAAGGTTAAAGTAATATTTTTTGGACAAATAGAAAAGGAGAGATAGTATCCCTTCTCTAACGGCCCAATAGGATGAGCAATTTGTATTTTTTATCAATGGTTCCTTGTAAAATTTTAAATTATAAGTCTTACCAAAATTCTTCATAGGCAACTCACCTTCCCCTCCAAAGTTAAATTTCTCGTGCTAACATTACTCGTGGAGGGAAAGGTAAAGGCGGGCAGCAAGTTTTGATGAATCCATATATTATAAACGTCATGCAACGTATTTTGAATTTTAATATCATATTTTTGTACAAATGAAAAAAGAAAGAAAAAGGTAAGTTCTCTCCTCTCTCCTCCTTCACCTCTCTCCTTGGTTTAGCCAAGCCTCTTCGAAGAGCCCCTCAACATGGAAATTGCCAGTTGCAAAGTTAATCAATCTCATTATTGTATTTGGAAAGAGAGAAGATTTTATCATTGAAGATGTGGAAGCTAACAAATCCATATCAATCTCCGAAGCTCAACTCCGATGGACTTTTCATACTAATTCTGATCTCCTCAATAAGCCAGTAGACCGTTTCTTCAAGAAAGATGGTGAAATTGACAAAGGGTGAATGAAGATCTTCAAGTTCCAAGCCAACTCGGGGTGGATCCTCAGCTGGACATTTGGCCTTATTCACGAGGTCACTCTACCCTTAGATTCTGCTCAAGAGTCAATATGTAAGGTTGGTCTTTCTTCTGTAGAATGTTGGAAAGGTATGTAGACATAATAGACAACTCCCGTTGGTTCTCGACCATTTCTATTAAAGCTCCCTTCCAACCTTTGGTGGAAAAACAAAGTTATTCTGCTACTGTTAAATCCAAAATCTCCTACCAATCAGTACCTAGATTTGGAAAAATGGAACCTCGCCTGACTCCCAATCATAAAGTTCATTCACAGGTCTCAGTTTGTCATCCACCTTCAATTAGAAAACAATGGTTAATTAAAAACCATGAGGTGGCTAAGCTTAACGTTGATAACCTTTGGATTATATCAAATTTCTTTTTGCTTATGATGATTGGAGATTGATCCGCAAATTTCTGAAATCAAAATTCCATTTCAGCATTGTTTTTAACCTTCTTTATGATGACAACGCCCTTATCAGTCTTGATCAAGGCTTCCTTAGTGACTTCATTGGTGCAGTAGGTAAATGGCAGGAATGGGGCAATTTCCACCTAAAATTTGAAAAATGGGACAGTGCAAAACATAGCAGGCCACTGGTGTTGAAAGGCTATGGAGGTTGGATTAAAGTGAAGAACCTTCCTCTTGATTTCTGGTGTAGAAGTATTTTTGAAGCAATTGGAGACCATTTTGGAGGACTCATAGAAATAGCCACTGAAACCCTCAATTTTACCAATTGTAGTGAAGCTCATAATAATGTCAAGAAAAACCAGTGTGGATTTGTTCCTTCAACGATCGAAATTTTAGACCTAAAGAGGGGAAACATATTTCTACATTTTGGAGATTTTGAGTTTCTAAACCCTGCTTTTTCCAGATAATCTTCCAGTGTACAAGACGTTTACAGTAATTCCATTGATCGACTAAGGGTAAGAGAAGCTTTGCTCGATGAGGGGTGTGATCTCTCCTCCTTCCCACCTGTACTTAATGTACCAAGATCAGTTTTTGCAACCTTACCAAAATATAGAAACCCTTTTCAATCTCTGGAACATTTTCCGGCCAGCACTCCGATGTCGAAGAAGATGAAAGGTTCAGTTATACAGGTGGCAACCAACTCCATTAGGCGGGATTCTGGACAGTTTCCACTTTTAATTAATGAAAGCCCTATTGGTCACAGCTGTATTAAAAAGAAACCGGGGCCCACAGATTTTAACCAACTTCCCATTAATTTGGCAGCTGTAAATCTGAGTAGTGAGAGAAAAAAGGGTAAATCTCCTTTAATTACTATTATGCAGAATTATGAGATTTCCTCAAAAGTAATTAAAGATTACAGCTTTTCCTCCAACCAATGGCAACTTCCTATTTTGGCCTCCACAAATCCTTCTCCTTCAGTTTCTGGTTTCTGCAACAAAACTAATCCTTCACAAGGTGACAAAGCTCTCCAAGTACATGCTTCGAAAATTCTGAAGCACTATTCTCGGAAGCATACATCTTTTAATAATTTATGGACTGCCTTACTGAAGTCTGAGTTGAATGGAGGTTGTGACATTAAATTACCATTTTCAGCCCCTTCTCGGAAGCATAAGTCAAAGCCTTCTATCTTTGCAAACAATCTTGACCTTTTGGAGGTTTGCAACTCCAGAATCCAGACTTCTAACTGTCTTTCCAGGTCAGTAAACTCAGGTTCTCCTGTCAAGCATTTCAAATATTCGAAACTCCCCATTTTTAACCCTAAAGTTAATTTGTTGCGAGGCTTCCCTTGTCGTGCCGACATTGACAAACTAACCTCCAAGACCTTGGAGTCTCCATTTAGAGTTAGTAGTGAGGGGTCCCTGGCGTTTCCAAATAGTTTTGATTTCAAGAATAATGAAGAAGTTGAAGGGGCTGATCACTCTTCTCTATTTGATGAAGCCAGTGTTGTTCCCATCAAAGTTCCCTCGGAATTGCCTAAGGATCTACTGCCCTTAGTCAATGATTGTGGCATTATTTTGGTGTAATGAAAATTTGATAACCTTCCTCTTCATCCAGGCTAATGAAGATAATTTCTCGATAGTAGAAAAATGCAAATTAGTTTTCTTTCGAGATCTGGTTTCAGCCACCTTTTGGTCCAATAATTGGGTACTTTGTAAGGTTTGAAGGCTGCAGATAAAGTGTTGGGATTCAAGTCTTTGAACATTTATTCAGAACTAGTTCTCTCATATTCAAGAAAGAGCAAAAGATTCTAATTGATGCAGTTAGCTTAAAAGTCTTAGCTTTTGGATGTTTTGTCTACATCATCATGATTTTCAGTGGAGGCAGAGATTTCTAGACAAAATTATTTGGGTTGGATGGTTTTGAAGCAACCAATTGCCTCTTCTTGGTTCTCCCTTCTCTTTGCAAATTGAAGCATGTGGTATTCAAATTTTCAGTCTGAAGTGGGCACTTTTCATCAAAGTGTTTATTTTTTTCTTTGTATTAAGATCCTTACTAGTGTCTCAACTCTTTGTTGCTTTGGTTCTTTCGTTGTTTCTATTTTGTGATAGTTTGTTGGTCGTTTTCCCATATGTTTTGTCTGGGATCATCTTTGTTTAGTTTGTTTGGTTGACTTTGTCTTTTTCTTATTTTGCTCTTAGTATATTACTCTGGTACTTTGAGCATTAGTAAAGAGGCTTGTCTCCATTTAAAAAAAAGTCATATTTTTGTACAAATAACTGAAATAGTTGGTATATTTCATTGACAAGTAGGTGACATTTCATTTTATTTCGAATACCTCTATTTCATAATTTTGTTTATTGTGAGATTTGCGAGCTGTTTTTTTTTTCCAATTCTTTCTTTTTTAGTTTTTGAAAACTGTTTTAAGTTTACCTAGTACTAACTACTGAAATCCTAAATTATTTGGAGACCTGACTACCTAGAGGATCCAGAGCAAGATTTAAGGTGCATCCATGAAATATATATTTCTTACATATGCCTTTCTTTTAGATAGAAAGGCCGGTGTTTGTGGCTTACAAGGGGTGCGTTGTGGGTTGGGATATTTGGGGTGAAAAGAACAAGAGAGTTTTTAGAGGTTTTTTTTTTTTGTTTTTTGATATCCGTGAGTGTCCTGGTCAGCTTACGCGCTCCTCGACTAGTTTCACGGGATAGCCCGCACGACTCTACAACATTTGAGCCACAATGGAGTGAACCTATTCTTAGTTAGTTATTGAGACTGTCGAGTTTTTTTGAGGTCATGAGAATGATCCTTCAGAGATTTGGTCCTTAGCGAGATTCCATGCTTCTCTTTGGGCCTTGGTTTTGAAATCTTTTTGTAATTATTTCCTTGGTAAGATTATGTTAAGTTGGAAGCCTTTCTTGTGGTTGGTTTGTTTTGGTGGGCTTGTTTTTTTGTATGTCCGTGTATTCTTTCATTCTTTCTCAATGAAAGTTGTCAATGGCCAATGGGTTTGGAAGTTAATTGTTGCAACACAGTTGTCTAAACTGGATGTCTTTCATTTTGATGTATTATTAGTCAGGTCTTGTATTCTAATTGTTTATGTCTATTGTTTGAGTTGAGGGTAGATGATCTTTGTAATGGTGGTCTTGTTTTTGATTTTATCTAGAGATGTGATGAGGGTGGAGGGTCAACCTAGTTTAGATGTCTGGGCGCACCTATTGATCTTATTTCCATTATCGCTTGTTGTACTTTGTACAATCTCCGTTTCAATTTTTTTTCATAAATAAAAATGTATTTCTTGCAGGGGAATCAGAGCTAGTTACTCCTTTTCATTTCTTGAGGTAGTTGTGTGCTGTGAAATTGCAGAAAGAGAATCACATTCTGGTTGTACAGTTGATGATAGTACTGGTGGAAAGAAGAAAATTTATTTGCACTTGAAGAAATTTTTTCGTGGTAATCGGTTTACGTTCAAGCCTTTTCTAAGTAGTCTTGGAGAGAAGCATAAAGAGGGAGAGGTTGTTTGTGTAAGTGGTAAGGTAAATTTCTAGAATCTCAAGTATAGTTTCTGTTGTTTGATTTTTATTATGGTTTAAGTATGTACCGTTTCATTGCCTGATAACTTAAATAACATACCTTTTAAAGATTTTTATTCCTTTTTCTAATCATTGAACATTTTTCCGTCTCATTATGTTTCTTTGCACTTAAAAACTTTTGCTGCCGCTTTCTTGTAACTCTCAATTTCGAATTCTGTAAAGCAATCCTCTCTTGTTTGTGGACATGCTGCAAAAGCAATCCTCTCTTTTTTTCTTTTTTGTATTTTCTCCCTTGTTTCCTTGATTTTTTTTTATCTACTCATCAATCTACGAAAAGTTTGTTTTCAATGTGCTTGTGTCCTACTTTTTAAGTAAATGATGTGTCGGAATGTTAGTACGTATCTGTGTCAATTGTTTATTTTTGTGCTTCTTAGCTTATGAGTTAGTAGTATCCTTTGTGCTAGACAAAGTACCAGTTACCACTATTGTAAATTAGCAAGGTCCAAAAATATAGAAGTTAAAACTACTACCTTTTGATGGATGATGGTAGATACTGCACTATGTTGCACTCTAAGAACTTTGTTTTTCTTTTTTTAAAACTTTATTTAGCCTTTCTTATGACGACTTGACACTTTGTTTTCCACTTAGGTAAGGACTATGCCATCTGAAGATCACTATGAGATGAGGGAATATAACATTGATGTTCTTCAAGACGAAAAGAATGTGCCACTTTATGCAAAGGAGAGGCCATATCCTATATATCCTTCTAAAAGGGGATCGAGTCCAACATTTCTTAGAGATATTATAGCCAGGTATGTACTGCATCGCCTTCCATTTTGTTCTTGTTTGTTTCATTTGTTCCAGCTATTTTCAGGGGTCAAATTCAATTGGTTGTTTATCTTTTTGGTTTTAGGTTGTATTTTTTCTCCTTGTTTATTTTTCTGTACTTTGAGCACTAGATTCATTTCATTAATTAAATGAGATAGTCTTGTTTCTGTTTCAAAAAGAAAAAGAAAAAAGGGTAAAGTATGGCTTTCTAGTTACCATTTTCTGAATGCAAAGACAAGAAGAAACCTTATTTCAGAAATGAAGGATGAGAATGGGGCGGTTACAAATTCCTTTCAAGATATAGAAAGACTTGTATTGGGTTTCTTTGAGAACCTTTACACAAAGATCCCAGGAGTCAGATTCATTCCCCCATTCAATGATTGGCCTTTTGTAACTCCAACTCAGAACACAACCCTCACCTCTCAGTTTACAGTGGAGGAAATTTATTTGGCAGTAAAAGCTCTTGGTAGAAACAAAGCCCCGAGCCCGGATGGTTTTTACAACGAAATTTCTTGTCAAACATTGGTCTAGCTTAAAGGACTCCTTTAAGCCTTTGATGGATGACTTTCATAGAAATGGATGGCTAAATGCTTGCGTTCAAGAGATTCATTTGTCTCGTTCAAAGAAAAGAGAATGCCTCAGTTATGAAGGACTTTCGCCCAATTAGTCTCACCACCTTATCTTATAAGGTAATTGCAAAAGTCCTAGCAGAAAGATTGAAATTAGTGATTGTATAACTCTCTTGTACTCTCTCTCTCCCCCCCATTTCTAGGCTTCTCTATTATTCTCATTGTATAACTCTCTTGTACTTTGAGTTTATTAATAATAAAGAAGCTTGTCTCCTTTTCAAAAAAAAGATTGAAATTAGTCATGGACTCCATCATCAGCCCCTTCCAAAGTGCTTTCATTGAAGGAAGGCAAATTCTTGATCCAAAAGGAAAAAGGGTTGGATTTTGAAACTTGATCTTGAGAAGGCTTTTGACTGAGCGGATTGTAGTGCCTTGGAATGTGAACGTGATTAGAGCGTTTTTGAACAGATTAGGTATATTCTATGACTTGTAGTGCCTTTAGGTGTGGATGTAATCAAACCGAACAATAAAACCTTTGTTATATACTTACAGCTTCATAGCAAGAAAGAAATAGACTTGCTCAAAGTCGATTAAATGATTTAGTCTTCATTAAATATAATAGATCACTGAAGCATTGATATAATATTCGGGACATCATTGACCCTATCTCTTTAAAAGAAATCGATGATAGTAATTAATGGTTGCTTGGAAGAATGGATGACGATTCAGAGGAGGATGATGCTCTTGTTTTCAACGACGATTCTTTACCATGGAGTGATGTTTCAAGAGCTGCTGGAGCAAAAGAACATGCCTAATAATCTAGAGCTGGTTCCCCAAGAACTAAGTTTAAGACTAAAGCTTTATGTTTCATCTTCATCTTCCACACAACTACCGCCCTAGCCCAGCCCCACACCAGTTAATTTGAATGACTCTGAGACGAACGAAGAAGATATAGATGGTTATAAGTCAATTGATGGAGAGAATGAAGATGACCTATTTAGTGAAGATGACTTCGATCTTTAGGATTTTAGAATTGTAGTTGTGATTGTTTTTGTGTCATTTCACTTAACTTTGTGTTAATGACTATTACTTTTTTCGAAAAGGAGACAAGCCTCTTAAATTATTATTAATAAAAGAGCCTTAAGCTCAAAGTATAAGAGTATTATACCTAAGAGCAAGAGAAAAGAGAAAATTCAGTCTACCTCTACAACAAAAGCTACAAAACAATTTCCAAATAGAAGAGACAAGCTAAACAAAATCATATCCAAAGAAATGTAATTACAAACCATGATGCAAAATCCTCTCATAAAGAACTAAATTTAACCTAAAAACTTTCAAGAAGATGCAACCGGCTGCCTTGAAATTGCCTAACCAAATTAATCCATAATCCAGAGGAAGCTCGAAGAAGTCTTCCACTATTCAGCAGCAGCGCGAAGGATTTACTTGCCACCCATATGATGGAAAATCCAAGAATGACTAAAGATGGTCTTACATTGAGGAAAATACATTAAACTGCTGAAGAATCAAGTTAGTTCACAATCAGCAACTATTGATTTTAAATGATCTAGTATTTCGCAAGATCGGGGACAAGAACGAGTAGCAGACGACGATTTTGCGGATTCTGGCTCTTCCTCGCATTGAAATAGGGCATTGAGATCGGTTTCTAGAGGCTAAAAACGTTTATGACTTTCAAGTTCGGTTGACCTATTCAAATGCTCCAATTTCTCACTACTAATGCTGAAAGGAGAGTCGAAAAAAGGCTCACCCTTCTCGTTGGATTGATTGAGAGGGGGTTTTGCTTGGAGAGCCCTTCATAAATTTTATCTTGGAGTTAGGCAAAGAGAACTCAGAGTACTTAAACTGGGTAGAGTTAGGATGATGAGAAAAAGACTAAGAAGAATGGGCTGGAGCTTGTATTTGGGTGCAACTGACTTCCAATAAATCAGGATTAGCCTCTACAAACAACTTGGAGCTGCTGGAAAAAGCTGATGAATGATGAATGAGTAGTGTTTTTAAAGGCTCAAGGTGCACTAAGGCACAATGGTCCTCTAGAGCCTAGGCGTAAGGCGCACAAAAAGACACGAGCTTTTTTCATAAGGTGCACTATATATAAAAAGAAAAAATATATATACACACACATGTATCTACAAAATTGAAAGGAGCAGACCAACAATGTATAAAATATAAGTATATAACCAAAGTGGAATTGAGACTTAACTCTAATGTATAAAATATTATAAAATTAGTTTTCTACCCAAAAAATGAAACACAACAGAAAACTACTCTTTGAAATGCATAAAATATTATAAAATGTATAAAATATTCTTTGAAGTAGAAGCAGGAAGGGAACGAAAGAGGTAGATGAAGACGTGCGGGAGAAAAAAAGTCGTTTCTTAACTTTCACGTAATAGGTTTTTTAAACCTATATAATAATATATTTTTTTTTATTAAAGCCCAACCCATTAGTTATAAAGAAGCCCACACTTAATGCGACTTGAACCTAGGCGTGCCTCAAGGAAGGCGCGTGCCTAAGCCGGGCTTTAGTAAAAATGCCTGCATCTTCACAAATAAGCACCATATGCGCGACTTGAGCCTAGACGCGCGCCTTAATGAGCCTTTTAAAACACTATAAATGAGAATGGGCAATATTTTTCTCAAGCAAAACAGGTACTTGATCATCTAAAATCTGGGCTTTTAAGTACTGTTTTGCCAAAATTTTCTTTGATTTCTTCTTCTTGATAAAATACTTCGGAAATAGCTTGAGGTAATGTGGAAAAGTAAACTAAATTGGTTTGTTCTAGGAGATGAAAATTCTGGCTTTTTTCACAGATTCGTTAATGCAAAAAAGAGGAAAAACCTAATCACAGAACTGGTGGATGAGCAAGGGGTGATAACGAAGTCTTTTTGCGACATTGAAAGGGTTATATTGGGGTTCTATGAAGGCCTGTATAAATTGGGCGACATTTTCTATGGTCAAATCAGTTTGGGTCTTTGATGGTTCATTTAGCGCCAATGTGCTCCAATTATTGAGGGGGCCTTATTTATCAAAAAAAAAACTTTTCTAATTTGGGTTAATTTGATAAAAGCGTATCTAGCTAAGATTTGGTTTGAACCTAACCAACACATCTTCTATGATAAAAAAGGGATTGGGTTGACATCGTAGAGATTTCTAAAAAAAACACAGCAGCTTGGTGTTCTTGAAATGCAAAATTCAAAGATTACTCCATAGAGGACATTTGCCTCAATTGGACCGCCTTCATCTGATGAGATTAAATGTAGTTTCCCTCGATTGCCAGTTCAGAATTA
Source organism: Cucumis sativus (assembly GCF_000004075.3). Taxonomy (NCBI): domain Eukaryota; kingdom Viridiplantae; phylum Streptophyta; class Magnoliopsida; order Cucurbitales; family Cucurbitaceae; genus Cucumis; species Cucumis sativus. The sequence continues at coordinate 10,431,276 of NC_026659.2, forward strand.
GTGCTTCTGTAGTTTGGATGGGCTTTGATATGTATTTCTGCCGTTATGTTTTTACTTTTCAGCCTTGCTTTTGTCTACCGTAGGTAGCTTCTATTGTTATTTTGGTTGTTACTTTGGTCTTTTCATGACCTTAGTATTGTTCTTGTTCTTTGTATTTTGGATATGATGAGGGTGCTATGGGGTGTCAACCTAGTTGAGATGTCTGGGTGCACCTACTGATCCTCTCTCTCTCTTCCCCATTTCTTGGCTTCCCTGTTATTCTCATTGTATAGCTCTCTTATACTTTGAGTTTATTAATAATAAAGAAGCTTGTTTTCTTTTAAAAAAAAATCTTGGAAAAGTTCTTTCTTTTCAAATTTCCTTGGGAGCCTTTTGATGAGGAAAAGAGGGAAGAAGAGGAGATTGGAGCTGAAGATGAAGGGTTGAAGAGAGGGGGCAGCAACTGTTGGTTTCTTTCGGAAAATAGTAGCTGAAATAATTCCAGATTTTAGCTTTTTGTTCATAGGATTGGAGGAAGGAGGATCACCAAAGTGAGGGCTGTTGGCTGGTTGAGGTGACTTTCCAGCTGTAAAAGAAGACAGCCATATTTTTCTCTTTCTTCATTAAAAGTGACTCTTCAACAACTTTTTTCTTGTTCCTTTCAAAACAAAATTTCTTAATCTCTCTCCTTCTTAAGTGTAGCTCTTCAAATCCAACCGAGGTCATGCTACTTTCTTTGGTATCCAAATTTAAAATCACTGTTGCTTAAGGGGAGGTAATCGGTGCCGGTGCCGACGAGGCTAAAAGTTGGTGACTTCACCGTTTCAAAGCTTCAAAAGGATTCCTTGTATATGAAGGAATTTTTTGGATTGATTTGAGATATTCCACTCCTCCGGGAAGAATGAATCATGAACAACTCCTTCATCCTTAAAAACCTTGTTTAATCTCTGCAAGTCAAATGAGTTTGAAAAATCCTCAAATGATAAGTGACCCTTGGTTAAAGGAGGAGGTTCAAGCTGTTTAAAATCACAAAAGTGTAAGAAAAACTTCCCTCGGTTAAAGTCTGTTATTTCTAATGTAGCTGGTACGAAACGACATTTGTTTCTTTTTACTTGAATCTTTGCTTCGAAAACATTTAGAAGGTTGATCATTTCAGAAGCGATATTTTCCAGACCTCCCAAATGATCTCCTATAACTTTGAACATTTGATTGCTCCAATAATCAAGAGGGACGTTTTTTTTTTAATCCATCCTCCATAGCCTTCAATTACTGATGGTTTGCTATGTTTACTTTTACTCCATTTCTCAAACTTTAAATGAAATAACCCATTATTTGCCATACCTCTTCTTTTCCAACAAACTCTTCTACAGATCCTTCAAACCAATTTAATCAAAGCATTCTTTACAAACAATGGATTAATGATTATTTTTGATTGAAAAAGATCCTCCAAGGTTTTTCTAATTTTCTTCCAATCTTCAAACGCAAATAATCTTGAAATAATCCATAGATTATCAAAGTCTTCTTTTAAAACTTCCGAATTTTTAATGACCCAATACTGAGTTGCACTCTGAAAATCTGAGGTCAGAACAACGGAAGAAATACTCTGTTTTACCAAATCTTGAACAAAGGTCCATTAAGCATCACCTTTTTTGCATAACTTGCTCTTAATGACTCAGAAGGAGGCTGCAAAGAGGTCTGGAGATGATTGCTGTACCAAATCGAATAATCATGCTTCATCAAGAATCTTTCCAACATTTTGTGAAAGGATTTCCAGCCCAGACGAGAGACACCAAGACAAATATGGATGAAGGATAAATATTTGTTCCTCTTTCAAGCTACGCACCTCATAACCCAACTTACTTTTGACCTAAATTTTAAGAGCCTTGAACTTCCAAAATCATGAAAACCGTTTCAAAGGAGAAAACCATTCTCGGGGCCACGCAAGAATTCATAAATTTCCATCAAGAACCATCTGAATTTAGTGTTTTATAATGACAAGATCTTCCGAGCTTCCACGTCTTCTATATGGGAGTAATCTTTGTTGAACCAAATACAGTAAGGGGTGTTCTCTACTTTGCATCTTTCTACTTCCATTTTCACCAAAATCAGACTGCCCTTGAAACAGGGATGGACAAGAAGATTTGGGCTCTAGGGTACTTACCGAAGAAAGATGACAAACGCCGGAGGAGAAAAAGGGAGCCGGAGTGTGGTTTCTTTTATATTTGAATGACTGTTATTTAACTCTTATACATCTTTTGTTTTTTTGGACAAGTCTCATTTCTATCCATCAATGTTTTGGTTGTGCGCCTTGCACCTAGGCTCCAAAGGGCCATTGCGCTTGGGCATTTTAAAACACTGAATCTAATATCAATATCAGACCAGTTTGTCTCTATTATTGTCCTTGTTGAGTATTTTTTGAGTGCAGGGAACTAAATACCTAACAGTTTACTACTGGTTAATTGATTTTAACTTCTTTTTTCATGCCCAAATTTATTTTTATGTTTCATGCAGAGGCATAGATGCATTGCCTATCAATGTGGATCCCATTCCGGAAGACATAACTCAGGGTTTTGGGCTGTTACGTCTTCGTGATGTAAGTGTCCTTTTGCTTTAGTTCACTGGAAAATGGGGGAGGTTTGAGAGAAAATACTGAATATTTCATCTACCTAAGCCATACATATGCAGAGCCGTAAACTAGCATCTAAATTCAAATAAAAGAAGAATTAAAGGAAAGACGGAATCTTCATGGACAAATTTCTCCTTCAAACTTTTTGTAATCTATTTTTGTACAGACTCACGGTTGGTTTAAATATTTTTACTTGTCTTTTACAATTAGTCTTAATGATCTTTTGTGAATCTTCCTAGATTAGGAGAATTCTTTTTATAGATTGTTTTTGATGCTATAGTTAACATGGTCGTGTCTTGGTAAATGTTTCCCTCGCATCTATCACCATAGCTATTCCACCCTGTATTTTTTTCTTTCTGATTTGTCATATTGGGGGTTCCCCTATTTATTAGGTCATATCATCAAAGAAATTTGTTGCTCAATTTGGGGTCTGTGTCTTAATTGGAATGTTTCTATTTTGTTGATATCTGAATACTTTATTTTTTCTTAAGATCTATTGTTTTAAGTAATAGTCTTTTTTTCATTTCATTGTTGAAAAGTTTGGTTTCCATTTTTAAACGAGATCGTTTCTTATTCATGAAAAAAAAAAAAGATCTTTTGACGGGTGGTCTTTAAGGGGTCCGTATGACTAATTTGTTATATTAGTATATGTTGGAAATAAGGGGCTTTGTTGATAGTCTATAGCCCCATGGATATTTTAATATTTTACTTTATCCTAAATTTATTTCCGTTTTTGTATTAGGGCTTGCTAGAGCCTATAAACTTGTCTTCTCTTGTAGCATTCATTGGGTGTGAAAATAATAAAAGAGACTCTCTATTGTGGTTTTTTTCTCCTTGTTCTAGGGTTTTCGACGTAAACCTTCTATTTTCTTTTGTACCGTTTAACATGGTATCAGAACTTGATAACGGAACCCTAGCCACCATTGGTGAAAACCAACCGGTGCAAGATAACCTTAGTTTTGCACCAACCTTGCAAGCCACTGCTGCTGCCGTCGGAGCCATCGATGTTTTCGTTGTCATCACTGCCACTACCTGTTGATTGTATCTCCAATCCTTGCATATTTGTCCAATTCTAGCACTGCATAACCCTTTGATGAAAACCCTAGCCAAAACATACACCATGAAATTGAGTTTAGTGAATCGTCAGCCTACCATAAAGGTAAATTCCCTTTTCACGGCAACAAGCTTCTTGCGGCAAATGGGTCTTTCTCATCATGCGTTGCCTAGTTATGAGCATCAAGGTTTGCTTGGTTTATCCCTGGTAATGGTACAACAATAATTGATTAATCTTGAGACAAGTTCTTAGCAACAAATCGATGCTCTTGGGGCAGCCCTACGTGCTTCCACAAACCTAAATTCCAATACAGTAAATACTGACATTCCTTCTGGTTTACCCATGTATCAACCAGATGTGACCTCTTTTCCTACTTTAATTTCTGCAAACTATTTGTCAGGCTCTGTGGGAAATTTCATAGGGTTAATTGTGTGAGAAAAGTTGAATGGTCAAAATTATTTCTCCTGGTTTCGGTCATTAAAATGGTCCTCGAGGGGCATCGCAAGTTTGGGTATCTAACTGGTGAGATACCAATACGTAGACTAGGGGATCCTCACAAGCGCATTTGGAAAGGAGAAAACTCCCTGCTTCGATCTTTATTGATTATATTCTAAAAAAAGAATGTGTCTCATCTTTACACTCTGTGTAAACACGGTCATGAGTGCAAATAGGGGACGTGGATGCTACTTCATAATTTAACAAATTGTCCCTAATCCTCTTGTATTTTGAGCTCTACCTCATTTTTTATAATAAATGAGATTCGTTTCCTTTTCAAAAAAAAAAAAAAAAAAGAAACAAATTGTCCCTAATCAACTTCAAAAAAAGATTGTATGTTGTGACGGTAGAGAGACTTCAAAACTTTTTCTGCCTGTTCTACGATTGGCACTACCCGACACAATAGAGGACTCTATCTCCTTGACGATGATGCTCCCCCTAGGAATTGTTATAGGACTAGTTTGTTGTCTTCTTATATTTCAACTTCAGAAAAAGATTGTATGCTGTGACATTTTCCTCGTGGTTACCCAAATTTCCAATATATGAAATATTTATTTCTTCATTTATTTAATAAAGTTGATGTCTCTTCTCTGTCCTGTGATGTGTGCATTCGTGCAAAAAAGCATGGAGTCGCCTTTTTGTCTCAACCTTATAAACCTTCTTAACCCCTCATCCTTATTCATAGTGATATTTGGTGTCAATCGAGTATTACCACCTTTTCGGAGAAACAATTGTTTGTGACCTTTATTGATGATCACATCTGTCTCACAGGGGTTTTTCTCCTCACTCATAAATTTGAGGTTTCATGAATATCTTCGTGGGGTGATAATGGTCGTGAGTTCCTTAATCCCTTTGTGACTTTCTGTCTTTTAAAGGCATTGTCTACCAATGCTCGTGTGCCTATACCTCTGAAGAGAATGAGGTAGTGAAAAAAAGATTGTCACCTCCTCGAGGTTGATCAGTCTCTCATGCTGTCTACTTCATTTACGTTGTACTTATAGAGGGATGTAGTTCTCACTGTTGCTCATCTTATTAATCAAATGCCTTTTCGTGTCCTCCAACTTTAAATTTCTCCTGAATGCCTTCAGGAATCATGCCCTACCGTGCAATTCCTGATTCCCTTTGGGTTTTTGGGTGTACTGCCTTAATTCATAGTCATGGCCCTAATCAAACTAAGTTTACTCCTCGTATTAAGAAATGTGTCTTCATTGGGTATCCCCTTCATCAGCGGGGTTATAAATGCTCCACCCTTCTTCCTGAAACTACTTCTTCTTCATGGTTGTAACATTTCTTAAGGATAGTTTATTGATAGTTTATAGCCTTGAGGATATTTTAATATTTTACTTTACCATAATTTTATTTCCATTTTTGTATTAGGACTTGCTAGAGCCCGTAAAGTTGTTTTCTGTTGTAACTTTTATTGTCTGTGAAAATAGAAAGAGAGACTCCATCATGGTTTTTTTTCCTATTCTTGAGTTTTCCACTTAAACCTTGTGTTCTCTTTTCTACCGTGTTATAGTATACAATATAGTATTTCCTAGTTGAGCATTTCTCAAGTAGTTAGAGAATGATATTTCTACCAAGAGGTTGAAAGTTTGAATACCCACTCTCAAAGGCCAGTTGACATCTATGAAATATGCCACAAAATAATGGTAAATATAACTGGAGCTAGAACAATTTACAAATATGGTAGAGTTATATGCCCAACGTTGTTAAAAGCATGTGAAGCCCATTAAAATATCTCAACACCACACATCTATCGTAATAGATGTAAATCACACATTTATAGCAGTTAGTCATGGAATGATTGTTGAGATATAAATCACAAATAGACAATACCTTAGTAAATAATTGCTTTACTTAGTATTGATAGACCTTGATGTGAATCACGATTGAGTACTTCATCAGTTATTTATGGCTAAAAAAGAAAGAAAAAGCTACTAGGAATTGGTGGTTGGCTTTTGTTCTTTCATTTGTAGGGTATTTATGCATTAGCATAGGAAAGAAGATATTCTACACCTTTTTACATAATGATGGTGACGATAAGTAATTTGGATAAGTTAATTTGAAATACTTGGAATTTTAAGGCTCTCAATATTTATAATACTCATTATAATTTGTATTTCTAAAATATTTGATACAATTACCACTTAGTAGGATCTGGGAATGTTTGTTACCCTAGAGAATATTTTCAGTTGTATAATATGTGTGCATCACATTACTGTGCATGTTTAAAAAGCTATCATTCTTAACTTTATCTGTTTATAATCATTTAATGGAATTCCCCCTCATTTTGACTTGGGGGAATCTTATGAAGCAGGCATATAACGGGATTCATCGGCCAAATAGTATAAAGGAAGCTGATTTGGCTCGCAAACGTCTTATGTTTGACGAGTTTTTTTACCTGCAGGTAAAGTTATTTTAAATCTACTTCAACATTAGTATTCCTTCATCTGTCCGTGGAAGAGTTGAATGAAGGAGCTGGTCTGAGTATTGTTAAAATAGTGTAAATAGTATAATTGCCTATCCTTCAAGGGTTCCCTGTTATGGTTTCAATAAAAAGAAAAAGTAAAGGAAAAAGAAAAAGGAGGAAAACATGTTGTCAAATGTCAACAGTTCAGATAATTTTAATGGTTACATTTGGTTATAATTTGTTTTAATTTCTTGATACTTGACCACATATTATGATTTAACAGTTGGCACGCTTGTTCCAAATGCTGGAAGGTCTGGGTACAAGAATAGAGAAAGATTGTTTGCTGGACAAGTATCGTCAACCTCATTTAAATGCTGCATATATGAAGGATTGGGCTTACCTCACCCAAAAGTTCCTTAAAGCCCTTCCGTATTCCCTTACAGTGAGTCAGATGAAAGCTATTGCAGAAATTATATGGGACTTGAAGCGACCAATTCCTATGAATAGGCTCTTGCAGGTTTCTCTCTTTCAACTTTTTTCTTGTATATTGTCATTTTTTTCATGGAAACAACCTTCGTTTAGGAAAAAAAATATACTAGGTCATGCTTTTTTGTCACACCAGGGCATATTAGAAATTTCTCATTTGTAATTATGCTTCACAGTGGACTTTATTGAGAGACTTGCAAATCCAAGGGGTATGATGTAATCTTGGTATCCATTTTGTGCAAAATTTGTGGGTGCTGTTTTTGTACGTGAAATCATACGTTTGCATGGGCTCGAGGGGTGAACTTTGTCTGGTTAGGGCTGTTGGTGATATATAATTAAATTTGCCTTCAACCACTAGCTTAAGCTTTTGGATGAATTGGTGGTTTAATATGGTATCAGAGCAGGTGGTCTAGGGAGGTCCTGTGTTCAAGCCACTGCATTGTCGTTTCCTCCCCAATTAAAATCAATTTCCACTTATTGGGCCTTTCAAAGATTTCAAACCCAAAAGTGAGGTAAAATTGATTCCACTTGTTGGGCCTTTCAAATATTTCAAGCCCACAAGTGAGGGGGAGTGTTGGTGATATATAATTAAATTTGCCTTCAACCACTAGCTTAAGCTTTTGGATGAATTGGTGGTTTAATAAGGGCCATGGTCATGAACGCAGATAGTACACTAGAACACCCGAAGGGGAACATCAGGGATGAGACAAGTAGAGGGATGAGACTTTTTGAAACATTCTAGGGGAGTCTGGAGGTGGAGGACACAAGAAGATATTCGGTTGATAAAATGAGTTGCGGTAAGAATATTGCCCCACACATAGGAGGGAAGGGAAGTAGATAACGGGAGGAAACGGGCTACTTCCAGAAGGTGACGGTTCTTTCTCTTGGGAACCCCATTTTGTTGGGTGTGTAAGCATAGGAGCTCTGGTGAACACTCCCTTTGAAGGATAGGAATCATTAAGGGAATGGTTTTGAAACTCAAGACCATTTTCACTCCCTACAAATTCAATTTTTTGCATTGAATTATGTTTCTACGGTGTGATAAAAGTCTCAAAAAATGGAGATGACCTCGGATTTGTCGAAGATGTGAAAGATCCCTGTAAGACGAGTATGGTCATCAATGAAGGTCACAAGCCACCGTTTATATCGTTGTGAGGGAAAGGAGGCTCGATGCTATTTCTCCCGAATACACATCACAGTATAAGGTAGAAACATTCACATTAGAGAAGAAATGAGGAAATAAATGTGTATCATATATTGAAAATTAGGGTGGCCCAAACGGAAATGCCACAACATACAATCTTTTTTAGAAGTGGTAAAGCACAAAGATAAAAAACTAGTCTTAGAGGTTCTACTGGAGGAAGCATCATCATAGGAGGTAGAGTCCCCTATTGTCTCGGGCAGAGCCAATCATCCTCCTTGAGCTTTGAAAAGAAACAAAAGCAGATAAGAATGTTGCTTTACAATTCAATTCATAGGTAATTTTGCTTATAGACAGCAAATTATAAGATATTTTAGGCACATGCAACACATTATGTAAGGATAGCCCTTCAAAGGAAAATTTTTACCCCTTCCTAGCAATGGGGACCGAGGAGCCATTGACAATTCTAATTTTTTCATTACCGACATAAAGAAAATATGACACAAAATGCTCAGAAGAACCTCTCAGATGATCTGTGGCGCTAGAGTCCAGAGTCCAGGGGTCTTCCCATCAACATGATAGAACACTGATATTGTGTTTTTATTTTATTGATATCACAAACAGAAAATTACAATATTAAAGAACCTTAACCAGACCCTTCCTTTCTTTCAAGGAATGTTGCTGCCCATTAACTTCACCAAATTCTTCATGTCTTTCTTCCCTCCCCAACTTCCTATTTATAACCATCTAATTGCCTTATGTAACTAACTACCCTTAGCTCTATCTAAATCTAGGTATCTAACATTACCCGGGCCTTCAAAAACACATTGTCCTCAAGGTGTGCTTACAAATATGATCACAAAAATTGATCCCCTTTTTCTTTTAATTACAACTCTTCACAATGATATGCTCATCAAGTTTGAAAAGGAAAAAAAAAAAATCCCTTTAGCTTCAAAAAATTCTGGACTCCAAACAGATCCACTGCCTTCAGCCCACAAACCAGTCCCCTATTACTGATCCAAAACATTCTTCCTTTCCCCATCCTTAGGCACGTTTTTTTTTCCATTTTCCCCATTCTTGAAAATATCCACCCACTTCCTCCACACAATAATGGACCTCCACTATTCTGACTCTCCATTTATCAAATGTTGAAGCCTGCTGAAAAAATAAAGCCCAAGATTTTAGGGTTTATTCCTCTTGCACTAGCCTTCTCTCCTATCACTTTCTGCCACGTCATTGGCATTCCTTTGTGTGCAACTTCATCTTCTTCACGCAGTTTTCCCATCTTCCCGATCACCTCCTCGGACCACCGTGGACCGCCATTTTCTGGCGTTTTCTTTCTCCTTCACATCCAGACGACTGCCACCGTCTTCTTTTCCCATCCATTTGCCGTCATTTTCTTCTTCATTTGCATCCAGACGACTACCAGCTTCTGCTGCTTCTTTTCCCATCGCGACGAAACCACTTCCAGCTTCTTCATTCTCCATCGCAACCAACCAGTATCTGTTTCCTTAAGCAACAACTTTTTTTCACTCGAATCTTCATTTCGTATCTCATCGTTAATTCTTGCTGACCTTCTACAGTTGTTTCCCATTTGATGGCTGAAATTCGTCCGCAGAACAGTTCTTCGCTCACCTTATTTGATCGAAACCAATCTAATGGCGTTTCCTCGAACCTTATTGCTGCATCGATTAGTTTCCCAAAATCACCCAGTTTATACTTTTGTAACTTCTGTTCGGTACCTAAAAAAATGAATCGAAGTCGTTGCCGCTAAACACTGGTAATTCTACCTTCTTGAGTTCGTTTGGATCACTCATATCTTCTTCAATTCCTATCTTCTTCATTCGTTCTTCATTCTTGGTTTCTCTCGACGGTATATTTCTTCCTTCGACTGTATTGTCTGTCATCAACATTTGACTTGCCGATGCTGTGCTTTCTACACTCATTTCAATTTTTTTCTTCGCCAAGCTTTTGATGTACTGAATATGTTACTGTTTCTTCGTTTGATCCTCTAAGTGCTCAATAATACTGTTGCTCCTTTTCGATTATTCAATTATTTCCAATATGAATTCTTCACCTTGCCCTACCTTATTCTCACGCAACTTTATTCAGCTGAATGGATCTTCTATTTTGCTCGTAGTAGATCTCTCAGGAATCACGTCTTCAATATGTTTCATTAGCGAATCTTCTTTGATTTCTCTCCTTTTCGCTTCTTCCTTCTCCTTTAACAACTGCTTTTGATTTTTGATTTCTCTCTTTTCTGTTTCTTCCTTCTCTATCATTTCAATCCACTTTAACATCCGCTGGTTGGTCTCCTTGATTTGAATTCCCATTCGCTCCACATTTTTTATTATGGATTCCAGAGTTTTTGTGACTGCCATTTTCCTTCAATTTCCCAGGAAATGAGTGCTTTGATACCAATTTGATAGAACACTGATATAGTGTTTCTATTTTATTGATATCTCAAACATAAAATTACAATATTAAAGAACAAACAAGTAAAAGAATCCTAATCCTTTGCCCTTCCTTTCTTTTAAGGAATGTTACAGTTCATTAACTTCACCAAATTCTTCATGTCTTTCTTCCCTCCCCAACTTCCTATTTATAACCATCGAACTGCCTTATGTAACTAACTACCCTTAGTTCTATCTAAATCTAGGTATCTAATACAACACTAATAAGATTGAAAGATTGAGGCATACTTGACTGGGCAATAGCTCCTAGTGTGGTCAAACTAGGATCGTCCTAGTTCATAGGTGGTTGAGAAGGTCCAGCAGACTTAGTCATATAGGCCCGCCTCAAATTCTGTTTGTTTGGGAGGCCGTTTCTTACCGTCGGAGGAAAAACCATGTAGTTTCCAACACTGGTCCTTGGTGTGCCACTGTTTTTTGCAATGCTCACAAATAGGGATTAGTTTGCCATTGTGCTACTCGCTGTCATGAGTAGTGGAGCTCACATTGAAGGCAACGGATTCAATTGCGGGGGTGGTCGAATATTCATGGCGCTTGTGTGGTCCTCCTCAAGGTGAACTTCAGAACAAACCTCCATTAGGGAAGGAATAGGTCTATGCCCAGTATACGCCCACAAACTACATCGAATTTCAAATTGAGGCCAGCAAGAAAGTCATATTCTGTTAGTCTCTTCAATTCTAGAATACCGTATGCCATCACTAGAATAGTCCGATGCCATTTCTCTGCAAAGATCCATTTCCTCTTAAATCAGAAAAAAATTGTTAAAATAGGATGTTATATCCATTGCCCCTTGCTTGCATTCATGGACTGGTTTTTGCAGTGTGTAGAGCCGACAAGCATTTTGATGCTTCGAATACAATTTCTTAGCTTTATCCCAAATGTCCTTAGCAGTCGCAGCATACAACAAAGGCTTCCCAATTTGTGGCTACATACTGTTGATTAACATGGGCCAAATTAAAGAATCCTCCCCTTTTCACTAGCGTTTCTGGAGATCTTCTGGTAGCGGACGGGGTATTTCCTTTGTCAGAAAACCAAATTTGTGGCGTCCCTCTAGGATCAATTTTCATAGACTGGGACCACAAGAAACAGTTTTGGCCCTTCAGTTTCTCTCCTAAAAAATATCCTGTAGACTATGCCAATAGACACATAAGAAGAAAACAAATTAGGGAACGACGTTACCGGATTCTTGGAATACATCAATAAGGTTGGAGGAATGCCATGACTAGGAGTGTTTGTAGGAGCCCCTAGTGTTGCCTCAAATGCCGCAATTTGTTTTTTTTTTAAAAAAAAAGAGACGAACTTCAATATTATTAAAACTCAAAGTACAAGAGAGTTACACATTGAGAGTAATAGAGAAGCCTAGAAATGGGAGAGAGAGAGAGGATCAGTAGGTGCACCCAGACATCTCAACTAGGTTGACACCCCATTAGTACCTTCGTCATATCCAAAAAAACAAGAACAATAATAAGGTCTTGAAAAGGCCAAGATAACAACCAAATAACAATATAAGCTTCCTACGGTAGACAAAAGCAAAGCTGAAAAGTAAAAACTCAACAGTAGAAATACAAATTAAGGCCCGTCAAAACTATAAAAGCACAAATTCTGAACTAGCAATCGTGGAAACTGCATTTACTCTCTTCAGATGAATGCCACAATTTGTTATCTAAGCATGTCCAGTTGTTGTTGGGCGGTACCCTGAGAAAAGCCTTGCACTTGACGTTTGGACTAAGTCGAGGATTCACCAACCTCAAATGTCGACTGGGCATGAGGATTACCAACACCGGGGTGACAATTGGGTAAAGTTTCTGGAGAGGTATAGTATCAGGTCGGGTAGTGGTGTAGGATTTGGTTCGTTGTGGTGTTGGATAGATCTAGGGTTTGTGGCAAACTGGTAGGATTTGTGGTAGGATGATGTAATTCAAGTTGGATTGATTTTTCAAAAGAATTCTCTGCCAATAATGGCTAAGATAAGGGGTATTTATTGAGAATTTGTAAGTAGTTACAATTAGTTGAAATTACTGTTTATGAAACAGCCTTAACTGTTAAACAGTTTAACTGTTTAAACTGTTTTACTAACTAACTACAGCTGTTTAACCATAGCTTTATTCTATATTACATCATTCCACCCCCTTAGCATCAAACTCGTCCCGAGTTTGTCATGAAAGTTGAAATCCATCTGGTGCAATGGAGTATGACCAAACCAACCTCCTACATTTTGGACAAAAATATTGTGATCGAAGGGATAAAATCGAGACAAAAAATCAAATATGGCCACTAAAAGATGAATCTCTCCATCGGCCATAAACCCAAAAGAGACGTTCCCTTCAATCTCATTTAAAGCCGTCTTCAAAGAATCAATTTCAAAAGAATAAACTTTTGAAGAAAATCCTTCGTTAATCTTTTTCGTTATAGGGAGTAAGACTACCTTTCTTCCCATCCATTGAAACTCATATGTATTTTCTCTCCATTTGTGTAATGATTGAGTATCATACTGCCAAGGTCTTCCTAGTAGGAGATGGCATACATCCATCTCAATGACATCACAAACAATTTGGTCTTTGTAGGCGTTTCCAATGGAGAGAGGGACTGTACAGATTTCGCTGACCGTGGCTTCTCCTCCTTTTCTCACCCAACCTATCTTGTAAGGGTTTGGATGTGCTTCAGCCTTTAGATTCAAGACTGTTACTAATTTCTTTGCTACGAAGTTTTCACTGCTGCCGCTGTCTATGATTACATCACATACTCTTCCGTTTATGGTGCATCTTGTCTTGAAAAGACAGTGGCGTTGCAGGTTCTTTTCTTCCTTGGGCGTAATTAGTAACCGTTGGATAACACAAGAGACCCTTTCCCCATCATCTGCTTCAATCAGTTCAGTTTCTTCCTCTGCTTCTATACTGTCTTCACTTGTCTGTCCTCCTTCTTCGGCTATTGCAATGGTTCTTCTTTGCGGACAGTTGTTGGACAGGTGGCCAGTTTGGCCACATCGGAAGCATTTTCCTAATGACGGGCGGGAGTAGTTGTTCTGACCACTAGGCTTGAACGTCTGTTCTTTCTTTCTTTCAACGGCTACTTCTTGATTATCAATCTCTTTCCCTTTTGCTTTTGTTGAGGTTGAAGGTTGGTCGTTTGTTTTGCTTTTTGTCGAATTTGTTTCCCATGCTGATCTTCTATTTAGATTCTTGGATCGAATTGCAATCATCTCCTCTACCGTTTCTGCAAATGATATTGCTTCAGACAGGAAACAGAATGGTTGTAGTCTGACCTTTTCCTTGATGTCGAATCGAAGGCCTCCCACAAATCTTGCAACCTGGTGCTGTTCATTTTCGCTTAGGTTTGTTCTTGCACTCAGGCGGTGGAATTCTTCAATGTACTCAGCTACTGTCCGGACACCTTGGCGGCAGTTTTGGTACTGATTGTATAAAGTTTGTTCGTAGTTTGGTGGTAAGAATCTTGCCTTCAGTAATTTTTTCATCTTTTCCCATGAGCGAACCGGTTGTTTCCCGCATCTTTGTCTATTGATTTCTAACTGATCCCACCAAGCTGATGCACCAGCCCTTAATTTTAAGGCTACTAGGTGGACTTTCTTGCGTTCAGGTGTATCCATGTAGTTGAAGAAGTTTTCAGTACTCTTTATCCAGTCCAAGAATGCTTCTATGTTTCGTTTGCCATCATACATGGGAAGGTCAATCTTCATCTTATAATCGTGGTATTCTCCTCTTCTGGCCTCAATTCTTCGGTTATTTCTTCCTGCTCGTGCTTCATCATTGAAGTTCCACATGTTTCCTTGTTCATCCCCGCTTGAAGAATCATCTTCTTGGGTTTCTTGCCAAGCTTCTTGATCTTCTTGAAGGTCTTCGTCAATCTGTTGCTGTATAGCGTAACCGGGTCTCCTTCTTTGAAGTCCTCGTGGATTGTTCATGTTTCTAATGTATCCCCTTGCTCGCCGGCCTCTTGCTTCACCAAAACGTTGGTCGTTTTGGAAGTTAATTTCATTCCGTGGTGGTGGCTGTGGGAATTCTCCTCTTCGGTTTAACAGTTCGACACTTTCCATCAACCTATCAAATTTGTTGTGGAGATCTCCCAAAGATTCTTCAACAGCCAGCAAGCGAACTGTTGATGTCTTTGGAGAGAGGACGGTGATTTCCTCCGCCGCTTCTTGCACACGGTTTTCCCCCGTGGCAGGGTTGTTAACTCTTCGGCCAGCCATTCCGTCCCAAGAATCGGGGCTGCTCTGATACCAATTTGATGTAATTCAAGTTGGATTGATTTTTCAAAAGAATTCTCTGCCAATAATGGCTAAGATAAGGGGTATTTATTGAGAATTTGTAAGTAGTTACAATTAGTTGAAATTACTGTTTATGAAACAGCCTTAACTGTTAAACAGTTTAACTGTTTAAACTGTTTTACTAACTAACTACAGCTGTTTAACCATAGCTTTATTCTATATTACATCATAGGATGTGGCTGGATAGTGGTTGAATTAGAGATACATCTAGGGCTTGCAGCTACTAGGTCTAGTGTTTGCGGCAAGGTGGTAAAGGAGGCTAGGGTTTGCAGCTGGATAGGGACTGATGGTTGGGCACTGGACAGCAGCTGAGGTCAGATTGGAAGTCGATGCAGCTAGGGAAAGCATATCGGAGGTTGATGGACGTTCGCGGCTGGTTGAGGACAGTAGATCGGCGCATGGACGGACGTTTGTGGCTGGTTGAGGGCAGTAGAAGAGGTCGATAACGTGTGTGGTTGAGAATCTGAGCTGATCAACGTGCTTTGAAGGTAAAAGAAGAAGTCCATCACGGCGACGATTCTCGTGTCCATGGTGAGTGCATTGTGGCGGCGACGACGGCACGAATGTTGGCGACTGTTTTGGTAGTCTCCTCTTTTTGGGTTCCATTAAGAGTGGTGTCGTATAGGATTTTGTCGTTATCACGATCTGATACCATATTGAAGGTAATGACAAAAGAAATAACACACAAGTTTACGTGGAAACCCTAGAGTAGGGAGAAAAACCACGGTATTGTTTTCTATTTTTATTTTCTAGTAATCACTAAAGATGCAATAGGGGAAAATAAAAAGACAACAATAGCTTATTGTAAACAAAGAAAGAATATTAGGGCAAATCTACGGATGGGCTTAAATCCACTAATTCTAACACAACCAAGCAAACATGTTTGTGTAAGTAGATGAAGTATATACTTCTTTTGGTTGACAAGAATGCCACTTTTGAACTTGGAAATATTTTAAAGTTCCTAGGTCCTTGATTTGAAAATCATCAGCTAACTTTTTCTTCACAAAAGCCAATCCTGTCTCATCATTGCCTCTAAGAATGATATCATCAACGTAAACTATCAAATTCATAACCTTATCATTTCCTGTTTGTTTATAGAACGTAGTATGATCGGCTTGACTTTGACTAAATCCATATCTCGTGACTATTTTTTCAAAACTTTCAAACCAGGCTCTAGGAGACTATTTAAGACTGTACAATGACTTTTTAACTTGCACACTTTTTTAATCCCGAGGTCTACCTCAAAACAAGGTGGCAAGTCCATAGATACCTCTTCTTGAAGATCCCCATTGTGAAAGGCATTCATAGCATATAGTTGATAAAGAAGCCAATCAAAGATAAAGTTCTTGAGAGGTTCTCCTAGCCAAACTTTGCTCCAATCATCAGAAAAGAAGCTTGTTTCAAATTTTGACTCTCCATTTAGTGTGAGCAATGAGGAAGATGATCATTTGATAAGATTAGATGCGAAGGAAGATCAATGGTTGAAGGACCCTATAGAAACTGATCTAAATTCTCTCTTCCAGACCGAGGAAGATTTAATTTTTGAGAAGCAAGCCTCTAGACGTCCAAAAAGTATGAAACATGAAAGGTTGCTATACCGAATTTGACCTAGAGAAGTCCTAAAAAATTTCTCTCTGAGTCCAGGGAGTTTGATCTCTGAAAACCTGTCTTACTCCTCTGGAGGAGAATAATTCGGACATCCCTACAGGTAAAAGAAGCATTAATACAGCAAACTAGTTTAGAAAAAGGAGTTTGCATTCAAAATTCTGTGAAAAGGAACCACTAAAACTCTATAATTGAAGAATTACTCTCGGACTCTAACCTATAGATATTGGCTGTGTTGTTTTGTTTGAGGGTAATCTACATTTGAATAAAATTCCCTCTTTGCTCTACAGCAAGTAATGTACATATGACATTTATCTTGGTGCTTTCCAGGGTGACGTAGGATGTGGGAAGACAATCGTTGCTTTTCTGGCATGCATGGAAGTTATAGGCACTGGATATCAGGTTTATCTTCTGGATATTTTAGATATGTTTTAATACATTGTTTGATGTCTTGAACAAATACTGGTTACTTTATAATTTAAAAATAGTCATTTCTCATTTTAGGTAAATTCTGTGAAAATCTGAGATTCCTTGTTATTATCTGTAGGCAGCATTCATGGTTCCGACTGAGTTACTTGCTATTCAGCATTATGAGCACTTGCTTGGTTTATTAGAGAACATGGAAGGGGTCGAGAATAAACCTTCGGTTGCTTTACTGACAGGTTCTACCTCATCAAAACAATCACGGATGATTCGCGAGGTCTATATTATCACCTAATTGTTTTGTAACTTTTTTTTCATGTTACTCCTGAATTTGAAATTTTAATTTCAGGGTCTGCAATCAGGAGAGACTTCTTTAGTTATTGGAACTCAGAGTCTAATATCGGAAAAAGTGGAGTTCTCTGCTTTACGCATTGCAGTTGTGGATGAGCAGCACCGTTTTGGTGTAGTCCAGAGAGGGAAGTTTGGTAGTAAGGTGGTTGCCTCATCTGTAGTAACATAGTGCTTCATTTTTTACAAAAATTCAAACATATCTATAACCATTTTGTCTAATTGCAATAGTAGTGGGCAATTTCATTTAACATATTCGAGAATTGTCATTTGACTTCTGTCAAGGAAGTTTTCTGTATCTTCACGACTGTACCTTCAAAACTGGAGAGTCGGAGACCAAGTAGTTTCATTCCCTGGATATTCAAGGGGTCACTCTTTTGCTAGAAATCTTCCAAGAGAGACTTGGTCTCTGTGTTTTGCAGTCTCCTCCATTTTGAGTTCTCACTTTCATTCTCTTTTGTTTATTTACATTATTTTTCTTCCCTCCAGTTTTTCTCTCTTGTTATAAAAAATGTTTCTTCTTGTCCTGTCTAAAAGACTAATTGGATTGCTTCAGTTCTGAGACAATATCTTCTGGTTGTGCCAAAGACTTTGTGCTTCATTGGCGGGCCACTCTTGCAAAGATAGCTAAAATTCTTTTTCTTCATGCCATATTTATTGGGAGGAATGACAGATCTTTATTTAATTTAGTACCTTGAACCGGATGTCACACTTTTTATTTTAGATACTCTCGTTCTATGCTTATTACCTATCGGAAAAGGTTTATGTAATCTCCATTTAGTTTGTTAGGATTGACAGACTTGATCTCTCCTCCGTTTCTTTCGTTTTAATCATTAATTGTCTACAAAATTACTTTTATATTGGTTAGAAGCAAAAATCTATTAGTGCTACTAGACTTCAATTATGTTGGGTAGAATTTTTTATTTTATTTTTCTTACTACTGTCTGCTGCAAAATGATTTTGCCTTTTTTTTTTAATTTTATTTTTATTAAAGTCTTAATTTTTTAATTTCTTTTTTGTCTTAATCTTACCATCCAAAAACTGATGGTATGTTATCACTATTGACTGTAGTTATTCAACAACTCTATAAGTTCGAAAATTGCGGCAGAGCACGCTGATGGAACCTCAAGTGGAAATTTCTCTATGGCTCCTCATGTTCTTGCCATGTCAGCCACTCCTATTCCAAGGACGCTTGCTCTTGCATTGTATGGAGAAATGTCGCTGACTCATGTACGTTCATAATTTTTTTCAAATTGACATCTACTGCTGATGTAGTTCACATGAAAAGTAATTTTCCACATAACCAAAAGCCAATATACAACTGGTTAACAAATATAGTATTACTTTGAGTAATTTAAAACTTCTACTTAAGGAAGAAGAGTACTAAGGACCTGCTGTCTTTAGTTAATGATTGTGGCATAATTCTGGTATAAGGGGTCAGCTTGCTATTTTCAGAATTCCAAGTACTCTCCTTCCTCTCATCTGAAAAGTTTTTGATTCTGAAGACCACAATTGTTTATTTAAAGCCTTGTGGAAGTCAAATAACCCCGGAGAGTTAATATTCTGATTTGGGTCCCTTAACAGTGCTGATACTCTGCAAAAGAAGGCTCCCAACAAGTGTTACTGCCCTTGGTTTGTCCTTTGTGCTTGAAGGCCAATGAGACTATACTCCATTTTCTTTTTGTTATGTCCCTTCTCTTCCTTCTGCTGGAATAGATTCTTCTCCATTTTCAATATTGCTTGGGTTTTTATGGCTCCCTTTGTTCCTCGGTTCTCCCAGTTGGCCCATCCATTTTTTAGAAAGAAAGAATTGGAGCTTCATTCACCATTCAATGTAAGCAGCGAAGATTTTGAAGGTTCTCCAATCGTTCATGAAATGTTCACACAGGAAGATATTAAAGGCACAGACTTTCAGGCTCTAGTCACTTTTTTTGGTTCTATAATTGGTTGCACTGGATTTTGTATAGAGAAACTTGTGTGGTTTGAAGGTTGCAATAAAAGAGATTGGGTTTCAAGTCTCTTAAAACACTTAATTTAGAACTAGTACTCTCACAAGAATCAAAGAAGTTGGACTCAAGAACTGTTTCCAACCGGTTGAACAGTTTTTTAGTTTTAGCAGTTTTTGTGGTTTTATCTTAGTGAAGTTTCAGCAAGGCTGTTCGTTGTCGTCTTGGTGTTCCCTCTTCACTCATCTCGAAGCTTAGTGTGGGCATTTTGTCAGCTTACTTTGGATTCCTTTTGACATCTGGTGTAATTAATTACTTTGTACCTATTTTACATTTTAGATTTCATCTGTGCTTCAGGATAGAGGATTTTGTTTAGCTCGTTGTTATTGTTGATTTTGAATTAGCTATTGTTTGTATATGGTTTGGCCCTTTCTCTCTCTATATAACTCTCTTGTACTTTGAGCGTTAGTCTCTCTTATTATTATTATTATTATTATTGTTAATAAAGAGGCTCGTCTCTATTTCAAAAAAATAAATAAGGAAAAAATATAGACATAAAATTAATAATACAAGAGAAAAGTAAATTCAACACCAACGTTACCACTGAGTCAAAATTTATGGACTTGCCACTTGGTTTTAAATTTTTCGCTGCCACTATCATCTATAAAGGCAATAAATGAGTGTGGTCATCTATAAAGGTAACAAACATATTCTAGACACGATTACCAAATATTAGGGCTATAAACAAAGGAAAGTAAAGTCTTGAAACAAAAGCACTCAGCTCCTGAAAGAAGGAAAAAAAAGAAAGCAGAAAGATAGGTAACTCCTCAAGGTGAAGCCTTTCAGCTAGGGAAAATAAATCTCTTTTGGATATTGTGAAACAGTGAGCTCAGAGTTGAAATTTGGTTCGTGAGATGAAAGGATTGCAACATGACCAGAAATATTGATCCATTGATTTTGTGGTTTTTGTTTATTCTGTTAGCCCTTAGGCACGCCTGTTTCTTTGTATATTAGTTGTTCCTTTAATTGTTGACAGAAGTGATCCATTGATACCTACAGATTACTGATTTGCCTCCTGGACGGGTACCAGTCAAAACATATTCAATTGTGGGTAACGATGAAGGCTTTGAGAAAGTTTATGAGGTCTTTTCTTGTCCCTACATTTGAGACTTGCATTTCTTAAAATTAATTTGTCATGTATGTTTGAACCTTTAAAATTTTCATAAATTGCCTTTTGTTAGAAATGGAAACAAGATTGCTAGTTGAAACATACTTGAATGTAAATTGGTGGAAACATGATTTTTTATCTTACTTATTTAATGAATTAGATGCTTCTATTTTATGTGGAAGTATTATCAATCTTTTGTTTTTTTGTATATTATTCTCTCTGGAAGAGAGGCTTTTCTTTATTTATTTTGGATACTCATCTTCTTGTTTGATGAAAATGATTTACATGATGATAGATGATGCTGGATGAGTTAGATAAAGGAGGGAAGGTGTATCTTGTATATCCAGTGATTGAGCAATCTGATCAACTGCCTCAGCTTCGTGCTGCTTCAGAAGATCTTCAATCCATTTCTTACAGGTTTCAGGGCTATAACTGTGGGTTGTTGCACGGGAAAATGAAGAAAGATGAAAAAGAGGAAGCGTTACGGAGATTTCGAAACGGAGATACGCAGATACTACTTTCTACACAAGTGATCGAGGTTGGAGTGGATGTTCCTGATGCATCAATGATGGTTGTTATGAATGCTGAGAGGTTTGGAATTGCTCAGCTCCATCAATTAAGAGGACGAGTTGGACGTGGAATGAAGAAGTCTAGGTGCATCTTGGTGGCATCTACTACAAGCAGCTTAAGTCGGTTGAAGGTGTTGGAGAATTCATCTGATGGTTTTCATTTGGCAGAAGTTGATCTTCTTTTACGTGGGCCTGGTGATTTGCTTGGTAAAAAGCAGTCAGGACATCTTCCAGAATTTCCAATTGCAAGATTGGAGGTAGATGGGAATATTTTGGAAGATGCACATCTTGCCGCTTTGGTAAGTTTTCCTTTAGCTCCATTTTTTATTTGCATGAATGATCAAGCATATTAAACAAACTCTATTTCTAGCTCTGAATTATGTACCATATGAGAAGAAAAAAATTTGGTCAAATTATGAGTGTGGTCGTTGCAATTATCATGATTGTGTTTGTGTAGTAGTCGTGTTATAAAAGTTTCTGATAGGATTTTGATTTTTTAGAGTTGTGTCTATTTAGTCCTTATGGTTTTAAAAAGTTTTTGACAAGTTTTTGACCTTTAAATTTTGCGTGTAATAAGCTTCAATTGTTTACTTTGTTGATTTAATGTTGATGTTTAGGAATAAGGTATTATGGTCAAATCCTTAATCTATTAGGATTAGGATTAGAATCTTTTATTAATTATTATAAGGATTAGTTTCCTTCATTTACTAGGATTAGGATTAGTTTCTTTTATTAATTAAGATTATGAATTGTTTGTTTTTGAAAGTACCTGTCTTCTCGTATTCATAACTTTTAAACATTAACAAAATTCATTCTCATATTTGGTGTGCATCATGTGTACCTAATTTTAAGAGGTTTATAATGGGTCACTGTACTTCTAATCTTTTCTGCACTAAAATTCTTGTTAACGTCATTAATGAAATGCATATAGTATTAATGTCAAAGCTTACCCCAACTCGACCACCATATAATCTTTCAACAATGTGATTAGTATACTACATAAGTATTCAATTGGTAAGGTTAACGTTAGAGACCTATTAAGCACAAAATCAAAAGTCAAGACTTATTAAAAACATTTTGAACTATATGGAAATAGATCTATTAGATACTGTTGGATTTCTTATTATTTAGTCATATTTATGTATAGATATTCTTTGTTAACATTGTCCTTTTGTGTTTTTCTCTTTTCTTTTGTGTAATGAGTCTCTTCTGTATCAGAGGTCCTATGTTGCATATCTGAATTATGAATAAAAGATTAATATTTCATTTTAAAATCCTTCTGTAAGTTAAGATTTGGAGACCTGTTAAAAGCTTTTCAAAGTAGAGAGATTAAGCAGTCTTAACCTTAAGAGTTTATTACAAGACTTTCAATACCCACTTAAATTTTGCATGTGTACATACATACACATATATATAGATATATATTTAACGTTTGATATCTCCCTTGGGATCACATTGGTTCAGAAGTAAACTCAGATAGCGATTTGCTCTCACATGCAGAAAATTTTAAGCATTTCTCATGATTTGGAGCAGTTTCCTGCCCTGAAGATGGAGCTTAGCATGAGGCAGCCACTTTGTCTACTTGGTGATTAGGTTTCTTCCATATTTTAAACTTGAACTCAATATGTATTTGCATTTGTACAGATAGTGTAGTCAGTTTTTATCCAAGCATCAGTAAATATTTTGATGCATTTACCATTATTGATCAATCATTTTAGCGATGTGAATACAATTTTAGGTTAAAATACAATCTTTGATTTTGTATTTTGAGATTTGTTTAATTTTAGTTGATATACGTTAAAATATTCAACTTTAATCTTGGTATTTTTAATACGTTTAATCTAGAAGTATAGTAGATTTAAGATTTGTAATAAAAATACAAGACCAAAAGTGAACATTCTTATGTACGACTAAAATCGAATTAGATAGAGAAAACCATCCTGAGTCAGTTTTGTGGTAAATAGGTGGACTTGACCTTGATAAAGAGCCAAGAAGGCATGTGAATATATGATTGTTACATATGTAGGACTTAATATCTTAACACCTAAGAAAAGGTTAGGGTAAGGGATGAAATAGTAAAGAGTAAAGAGTTGTGAAGTTGTGAATGCATGAGGCCCACCCTGCAAAGAGTTAATAAAAATGTAAGTTTGATGTTATTTTTAAAACTTTTAGGCCAAACAAGGAGTAGAGTACATAACTCTCTACTTGTATGTTTTTGCTTTCAAACTCTTTGGATGAAACATTAACATAGCATAAATGTTTCAGAGTTAGGTTGGTTGTTTCGTGAAATTGAATAAAATGCGTGTAAATTGGTTTAGACACTCATAAATAATAAAAAAATTAAAGATAAAAGATAAAATGATATTTAAACTATAAGTAGAATAGATAAATGCTTTTACACGTTTCAAGGGATTGGTTGATGAACCCATTTCCTAGAACTTGCAAAATAGTAACTGCACATACCAATGTCTTGTAAAACTTCTAGAACGCTTCAAGTAAGAATGATGTTGTAGAAGGGGTTGACGTTGTGGTTCGCGATGTTATTCCAATGCTGTGTCGTAAGAGGATGCCATTCACAACGCGATGCCTACATTGAGAAAAGTTTCACTAGTTTTTTTTTTAATTTTTATAATCAAATTTGATTTAATTTAATTGAAATTGTAAAACAGGTAACATAAAATTAATAAAATGTCAAAGCAAATATATATTAAAATTAATTAAAATATAAAAATAAAACATACGTTTCGTTTGAAGAATGAATCAATAAATCTCAACTAAAAACAAAACGAGAAAAAACTAATCAAAGAGATACATATATACATAGTAGTCCTCCCATGTCTTCCAACCTATGATGACATGAAATTAAAGTATAAATATATATCTCATCCAAAAAAAAATGAAAGAATGTAAAAGTTCGAAATTACTTACATTAAATGAAGAAACCAAGGTTCTCTGGCTGACTGATCAATGAGTTTCGCAATCATCTTCATCATTTCCATTATTTTCTATTCCCTTTTCTTGTGTTGCAGTCTATTTTGTTCTTCTACTTCCCCAAGACGAGTTGTTAGCACGTCAACCCGCTTAACGTGCATATCTCGCTCGTGGACTAATGTAACTGAGAAAGAATTGCCAGCAGCGTGTCTGGACTTTGGCCTAGGGTCCTAACTAAGACCCTTTGAGTAGTCTGTTCATCTACGCAATACTGTCTTGCATATCTCTACATCAGATAGTGGTTGAGAACCCTCTGCAGTGGGCTGAGACTGGATGACCATCATTTGATTCTGCAATAAAATTTTGATTGAAAGTTATAAAACACGTGTAAATAAAATGTATGTACAAAATGAAGACAAAAAGCATAATAGAAACTTACATGACCCTCTGCAGCTGCTGGCGAAATAAACTGGCCATCCTGAACGTGCGTTTCCTTGAACAACTCCACTCGATCGATTGGATGAGCCCGTCGTTCAATGAGCTTATGCACTCATTGTATAAACAACTTGGCGCCACTATTGTGACTACAGGGCTGCTTCGCTCTAGCAGCCCTATTCATCGATGATTGCGTCTACATGCAAACAATATCAAAATGTTACATAAAAAATGAATTATTGTTTGAGAACATTAATAAGTTCTAAATCACTTGAAATTGTCGGGTAAGATAGTGGTCGCATAAGAAGTGTCAACCTTCTACACGATTCTTCAATTTGGGTGGTGGGTTGGCACATGCCTATTTAGGATCGTTGAACTTCTTGAAATGATGATGATTTTGCCCCCTGAACTCCTTCCAGGTGGTGAGCATCTGATGCTCAACAAACCAATTAAGTATTAGATTTGTGAAATCCAGTTGAAAAATTGCTCCAAAAGTACAAACGGATTAAAATTCTATATATATACGTGGTAGGTATAATTAACATATATGTATGTGTGATTGTAAAACTTACCTGTAAAGAGCCCTTCACGAGCTCGATATAATCTAGCACAACATCAGTCCACATAAGAAAGTGATCTAGAAAAGTATTATGCGTTATCACTCTGGTGGTATAGCTAAAGCAAAGGACGTGTGGGAAGATTGACTTATCCTGTCTTGGGCGATTGATATGGGGATCTTTCTATTTTGTGGAACATATCGCTCCAACTCCAGGTTCCTCAAGTGTTCACGTCTCCTAAGCATGTAAGCTGTTGTAGGCCCTCTACGAAAGCATAATAATTTTATAAATTAAACTCCACACTTATGCAATTAATTATTTATGTCACGATGACTAACCTAATGTGTCGCCCACCGACGACGAAAGTCCTATGTTATTAAACTCTACGACATTAAAGTAAAAAGATCATCATTCTCATCCACATCGAGAGGAAAATTAGACATAGTAAGATCATCATTCTCATCCACATCGAGAGGAAAATTAGACATAGTAGTACCTGATGACAATAAACCAAGAAATTGATTAAACATATGAGAGTATTTGAAACTTATTATCTAAAAAACAAAATATATGTCAGTACGTGATTCATCATTGTTATTATTCGCCATCGCTTGATCTGCTTTGAATAGATAATTTTTCATCATCATTATTAATGAAGTCATCTACGACATGACACACAATTGGACTTTCCACGATTGTAGGGTCAATGTCGCATATGCACAAGGTGTCATCCTCAATGTGATCACTCACACAATGTCTGACAACTTCAAGTACATTTAGTTGTCGATCCTCGACATCTTCCACTTCGAGTACATCTCATATACATTTATTTTAGATCACCTGAACAACCTTCCAAGGTGGCAAGTTGTAAAGAATTAACATCACATGTCATATACTATAGGCGGTACTCATATTCCGAAATGGATTGAATCCATCAGAAGTTAATCACAAACGAACGTTTCGTGGATTTGAAGCAAACTCAAGAAATTTAGAACCAAAATGCTTCCATCCCTCTGCATCAGTTGGATGTCTCAACACGTCCTCTATTTAGACTCGTTTATCCTTATGTCATCTCATTTTATACAAGCGCTCTTGCGATACAAACATAATCTTTGTAATCTTGGTATCAACTGAAAGTGCCACGATACCTTGTGTGAAATTGTTTTCCCTCTGTTAGGACGAACTTTGTTCCAAGACTCACCACAAACTAGACAGTGTTGCAAATCGACAAATTTCTTCAAGTACAATACACAGTCGTACTTATAGGCATGAAGAATCACATATCTCAAGCTCAAATCATGAAATTTTTATTTTTCCTCGTAGAATGAGCTAGGGACATTGGTACCACACTACGAGAACTTTCACATGCATCATCGTAACCAAAAAGTTAAGAGATGAAAATTATGAACAGCCAGAGTATAACTCACGACATGCTTAGTTTAATAACTCCTAAAATATATTTGTCGTCTCCTCTTCTACACCACTATTTAGTGACACATCATTCTCCAAACATTCCTAAGAATAACAATTTTAATTTAAAATTTATAATAAACATAAAAACAACATACAATTATTTGTAATAAAAATACATACGATATACAATTATTTATAATAAAAATACATACGATATACAGTTATTTATAATAAAAATACATACCATATACAATTATTTATAATAAAAATACATACCATATACAATTTACAATTTATAACAGAAGTACAATATACAATTTTTATTTAAACAATCTACCGATAAACATATATACAATCACAATTTCAATTTCAATATACATATACATAATATACATACATACATCCTTCCAATATACACATACAATTTACAAATATACACCTATACATATACAATTTACAATTTACACATACATTGTCACACCCCAAGCCATATACTATCTACGAAAATGTTGAAGTAGTAGCAATAGGATGTCAGTTTGTTATAACTATGAAATTTTCTTATCGCAAAATATTATTCTCAACTCATTTTATACTATTAGCAAAACTTAAAACGCAATGATGGTCAACCTAAACGCAAGTATAATAAATACCTACCAAAAGATTTATTAATAACAGGCGTTTGTTACACAATTACAACACTTTAACCAAACAACCAATGCTTAACTATTTCCAAAATGTTTGGAGTCATCTCGCTGCAAATCCTTCAACCTTCATCTCTAGTTGACCTAAACGTCTGATTCTGGAAGATGAATTTTTGAAAGAATGCCTAAAAGACTGAGGTTTTATGAAATCTTTTTCGCAATACCTTTTCATAAACATCATTCCGCATAAATAACATCAAATAATTTCATCTCGCATAAATCTTTCTTTATGCTTAACATATTCATAACACAACAATTTCACATAAACGCACATTCGTTAACATTCATTCCTTTCGCCAAGTATCTTGAATCATTCTCTACGCTTGGTTTCATTACCTCGCGTTTGACTACTGTATCAACAACATACGAGAACATACAAATTCGTCCTTGTTGCTCAGGTCGCTAAGCTTTATACATTCCATTCAATGCATAACTCAGCTTCTTATCACCATGTGGTCCGTACACCCTAGGGCGGCCTTGACTCTTTATGTGCACATAGCAGTTAGCATCATCTCAAGGAATCAACTAATGGTTTTGAAAACCATTTCATAGCACGAAAATCGTAATCATTAAATCAAGCTGTAACACTTTCTCATTTGAAACACTTTTACAGCTTCTTTTTTAAACACTTTCTCATTTGAAATTATCTTTCAAAATAGTAAAGCGGAACTACGAAACATTTAAGAAGAAAACCACTCACTACACTTTAACAAAAAATCTCCTCTTCCTTCTCTTCTTGTAGAGAGGAAAGAGACATTTTTTTAATCTTACATGTTAACTCGTGTGGAATTAGATTTGACATTTTCTTAATCAGATCTTACTTCTCGCCTAACCTCATACCACAAATAACTTTAACCACAACACTTTTCGCGAATAACCTTATCACATAGGTATATTTTTACAAGAAACTTTTCTCGCAAACTAACCAACTTTTACTCGTTTAGAACAGTTATCGCAAATTTAAACTTCAAGGCTTCTTCGTAGATTTCTTCATCGTGAAACTCATGGTTCTTATCGCGAAGACTACCCAAACAGCTAGTCATTTTAAAGCTTGCAAACTTTCTTCTGATAGCATTTATACTTATAGATTCTACTGAAAATCCTTCTTTTCTCAAGAATACCTTGCAAATTAACTTCTTAATTGCAAAATTTATAGTAACAATAAAAGATTTTATCGCTTAATTCTTTCTACGCATATATTCAAAGGCCAATTTCTATAGTAGTTTTAGTCGAAATTTTACTTACTATACTCGAATTAAAAACAGGTCTCACAATTCTTCCCCTCTTAAGAAATTTCGGCCTCGAAATTTAAACAGCAAGAAAATAACACAAAACAAATTAATTTTTTGTTACTTCAACTTTCAGAATTACAACCTTATAACAATAAAATTTTAGATTTCTTTTTCTTCTGACTTTCTCTTTCTCCTTTCTCGCCTAAGTGAGAACTTGATCTTTTTAAGCCCAAACTCTTTTTCAGTCACAGGGTTGCGTCCACCAATTGTGTGTTGTCACTCCTTACTTAAAATTGGCACAATAGGTGTCCTAATCTCCTCTTGCAAACTGTTTACAAAACGACTGCATCTTTCTCCCTTATCTACGATTAATATAAAGGCATATTTCGTCAATTCTGTGAATTTCCTCTCACATTCAGCAACTGAGAGTCTTCTCTGTTCCAAATAGAGGAACTCATCTCTCTTTTATTCTATATATGAAACTGGAAAATATATGCCATTAAATATTCCCTTGAATTCTTCCTAAGTCACCTTTTCTCGTCGGAAAATATATGCCATTAAATATTCCCTTGAATTCTTCCTAAGTCACCTTTTCTCGTCTACTTTCTTATAAGACCCACTAGTTTTCGGCCTCTTCTTAAAAATAAAATGCAGCTAGATCCACCCTTCTTTCTTTCAGACACTGCATAACATGAAAGCACTTCTCCAACGTTTGTAACCATTTTTCAGCTTCTTTCGGTTTAGTTGTTCGACCAAACTCAGTGGCTCATAACACTTTTAACCTTTATATTCCAAAATTTCATTCAGGTAGTGGCAATAAAACGACAGGATTTACATAATAAGCTTCTGAATTCATCATTATTACAAATCATCCAACAAATACTCAACTTTTAGCTCACTCTACTCGAATTTATTCTTTTCCGAAGAACGTATCGCCTTGATATCAAATTGTCACACTCCAAACCGTACTATCAACGAAAATGCCAAAATAGTAGAAATAGGATGTGAGTTTTTTACAACTTTGAAATTTTTTTATCGCAAAATATTATACTCAACCCCTTTTATGCTATCAACAAAACTTAAGACACAAAGGTGGTCGACCTAAACACCAAGTATAATAAAATACCTATCAAGACGTTTATTAATAACATACATTTGATACAAAATTACAACACTTTGACCAAACAACAAATACTTAACTATTTCCAAAACATCTAGAGTCTTCTTGCTGCAAATCCTTCAATCCTCTTCTCTACTTGGTCTAAATGCCTGATCCTGGAAAATGAATTTTTGAAAGAATGCCTAAAAGGCTGAGGTTTTATGAAATCCTTTTTGCAATATCTTTGCATAAACATTATTTCGCATAAGTAACATCAAATAATTTCATCTCACATAAACCTTTATTTATGCTTAACATATTCATAACGTAACAATTTCACATAAACACACATTGGTTAACATTTATTCCTTTCGTCAAGGATTCCGAATCGTTCTCTCACTTGGTCTCATTTCAAGGAATCAATTAATGGTTTGAAAACCATTTCATAGCATGGAAATCGTAATCATCAAATCAAGCTTTAACACTTTCTCATTTGAAACACTTTTACAATTTCTTTTTGAAACACTTTCTCATTTGAAATAATCTTTCAAAGTAGTAAAGCGAAACCACAAAACATTTTAGAAGAAAATCACTCACCACACTTTAACAAAAATCCACTCTTCCTTCTCTTCTTGTGGAGAGGGATGAGACATTTTTTTAATCTTACACGTTAACCATTGTGGAATGAGATTTGACATTTTGTTTACGAGGCTTTACATCTCGCCTAACCCCATACTGCAAATAACTTTAACCACAACACTTTTCGTGAATAGCCTTATCGCGTAGTTATATTTTTACAAGAAACCTTCCTTGCGAATTAACCAACTTTTACTCGCTTAGAACACTTATCTTGAATTTAAACTTTAAGGCTTCCTTGCAGACTTTTTCATTGCTAAACTCTTGGTTCTTATCGCGAAGATTACCCAAACGCCTCGTTGTTTTAAAACTTACGAACTTTCTTCTAAGAGCATTTAGACTTATAGGTTTTATTGCAAACCTTTCTTTTCTTAAAACTACCTTGCAAATTAACTTCATAATCGCAAAACGTATTCTAACAATAAAATATTTTATCGTTTAATCCTTTCTGCGCATATATTCAAAAACCAATTTCTATAGTAGTTTTAGCCATGCAAAATTTTACTTTCTATACTTGAATTAAAAATAGGTCTCACATACATAATGCACATATTATTAATATAGCATAAACATACAAACTCTAAACCCTAAACCCTAAACATACAATATACACACATTAATACACAATCCTTAAGCCCTAAACATACATACAATTTACAATATACATATGCATACAATATTAACACAATTCCTAAACCTTAAACATAAAATATACATACATTAACACACATACAATATCTAACATACAAAATGACATTTTTTACCGGTAAAAGGTCGGTGGGCGGTGACAGACAACGATGGTAGCGACAGACGAAACAATGTTAACGGACAATGACGACTCAATTTCATCTTCCTCCTTCGTTTTTTCTTCTTCTTAGCCTTCTGTGTTCAAATAAACACAAT
Organism: Cucumis sativus; assembly: GCF_000004075.3. Lineage (NCBI taxonomy): Eukaryota > Viridiplantae > Streptophyta > Magnoliopsida > Cucurbitales > Cucurbitaceae > Cucumis > Cucumis sativus. Next base: position 10,462,192 of record NC_026659.2, read on the forward strand.
TAAAAGAACCAGGATTCTCGCGATGCAAAACGAATACGTTGCCAGCACAAGCTTCTAACGACGCAACCACTTATGGCATTGTTACAAGCCACCTAATGCTGATGTTGCCACTTATGACATCAATATTACCTTTTCCAAATCAATCAAAACGTCGTTTGTCATAATGGCTTAAAAGTTGAACATTTGCTGACGTGGTCAACGACGTCGCCGTTAACGTCACGATAGATCTTCCATTTTAATAATATATTAGGGATTCACCGACGCGTCCTCATAGATGTCATCGTTGGGGGGGGGGGGGGGGGGGGGGACGACGACGTGCTCTTGCATTGTGTCGCAAACTAAAATAATATTTTTAATAATAACCTTTCACGATGTCGTCATGCATGGAGTCGTCGTTTCCCCTACTGCCGACACCGTTTCCTATGTTAGGAGAACCCCAAATTCTTATAGTGTTACTAATATACTGATATGCTTTAATAATATATTGTTGATATACTTAATAATGATACATTGAGTTACATTCATTCATACACTTAATAAGGAACTGCATAAAATTGGAAAAAATGAAAATCACGTAGTAAGTTTATCAAACCAAATAATGCATATAATATAAGTTCATCACAACACAGATGTACAAAACTTATACAAAGTAAAACCAAAACAAAACCAATGTTAAAAAAATAAAACAAAATCATTTGAAATCTAATTCAACTCAAAATACACATCGAAGAAAGTAATGAAAAATAAAAAATGAACTTAAATTATTCTGATCAACAACCATTATATTTCATATTGCAATTAATGTACTATTTGATACCCTAAAATCAAGACTAAGACAGGAAGAACAAATCATTTTTTTCGGATAAAAAGGAATGATTAGGGCCTTAAAAAGTGAGAAAAGAAATAAGGGATGATTAGGGTATTAAAAAGAGGAGAAGAAATAAAATATTGAAGAGTAGTTTGAGAATAATAACAAATTTAAGATGGAGAGTATTTTAAAGAGTGAATATTTTATTATATTTACGAAATGGTAAAACAATCCGTTATATTTGTTATACTCTATACTCAAAAGACTACTTAACTACAATTTTTCATTTTTTAAACAAGTTTTGGGTAATTTTGGAATGGAACAATGATGGTTTCTATTGGAAACACTTTTTTTTAACTATTTAGAATTTGAGAATATTCTTGAAAATTTAAAGTTAAGAGATATTTTTGAGAAAAAGTGGAAAATTAAAAAAATAGCTTTTTAATATAATTTAGCCTATAATGAACCTATGTCAAAACAAATTGTTTAGGGTGTTCTCAAACCTTCTATTTTTGTACAAATTAAATAGGGCAGAGTCACACTAAGAACAATCTAATCAAATATAAATAGTTTTGGCTAATTTGATAATTTGTTTTCCTCTAGTTTAGAAACATAATCGTAAGCATTGATTATCATAGCTTGATGCTCCGATTTGGCACCTAGTAATTGTAAAATTGAAAAAAACGAGCCAAACAAACTCATTTTTAAATTTATTATTTTAAGAGATTAACTTAAAATAGGAACTATACTTTTAATCTAGTTCACTTGTCATTGTTACTGTCCATGCAATAGTTAATTACTTTCTAAAAGAATACAATTATTAAGCCATCTCCAATAATCTCACTACCTCGCACCAAGTAAGTCTTATCGAATTTTGTTCTCTTTACAATAAAGTCTTGTGGCATTCAACTTTTTGTTGATGCATTCAAAAGCTTTTGAAAATGCCTTGTCCAACAATATTTTGCAATTGCCATATTAACCATTTGCAAGTAACAATGGTAGAAATTTCAAAGATAATCCTTGAGGATGTGTTGTCTCTAGATATGATTTTTGGATTTGACAACTTGTTGGTGGACAAAAACAAGTGGCCCACTATGGTTGCTACTTGAGACCCTTTTGGAATACAAGCGTGTGAAACTATAGGCTTGTAAATAGTGCACTACCATTTAATGAGCTCATGTTGTATGACTTATTAGCCAACTCAAGATATGTATTGGATTTGAATATTTCACTCCAAGTCTCCCTCAAAACCATTGACTGTTTCCATTGGATATGATATGTGATACAAAAATGAATAATGACTACTAATGTCAAGCACATTTAGTGCACCACTAGACAAAAAAATTGGATGTGAGAGTAAAACTACGATAGCGAGGGAAAGAACGTAGACTATATATTAACACATGCGATATGAATCTACAACAAACTTTTTTTTTTTTGCTACATAAAATAAATTTTAAAAAACATTGAGCAAATGTCAATAACTTTAGCAAAAAAGTTGGTTGTTTTAACCTAAAGTTTGGTACAACATGTATAGGTATCATATTTGAATCGTGATGGTTAAATTAATTATGATTATAAATGTTCGAAAATTTCTTTAAACACTGTTTGAAATTTAAACTTGTACATGTATTTGAAAATCAATGTACTAATATAAGTAGTGTTCAATTAGTTGAGCGAGACAGTTCTTTGTTTTATTTTTGTTTTATTCTCCAAATACATATTGCATCACTTATACTTTAGGAAATTTTAGTAGGTACCTATATGAGTTTGAGGATTTACAAGTTTGTCACACATTCTTTTCATTTTACAAATATGGCAAAATAACAAATCTACCTCAAGTGTGATACACTTGATATACTCGACATACATATGATACAATTGATACGTCTAATATACACCTGATATATCATTAATACATATATACATAAATGTTGAAAATGACAAAATACTAAAGGGTTTTAATTGAATAACAATTAGTTAAATATTTCTAATGACGTTTGAATAAATAAAACAAACGAAAATTTTGTAAATAACTTGATCTTTGTCAACTTTTTAGGAAAAAAAAATATGAAATACTTTTTTAGGAGTCGTTTGAGCCAAGGAGTGAGTTATTATAGTTTAGTTATGATAGTTTGAATTTAGGGTGGTAAATATTTTATGTTTGCCTTATAGTAGTATGTGTCTGTGATTTATATTTTATAGTAAATATATATTTTTTATTCTCAATTATTTAACAAACGTATGTATTTGGTATATCAAACGTATTTGGTATTTGGTATATCAAACGTATATGAAATATATCAATTGTGCATCAAATGTGTACCAAGTGTATATCAAGTGTACTCATGTATGGTGTAACGCCTCAAAAATTAAAATGACTTTTTAAGATAATTATCTTAGTTTTGTTTAACTTGTTGGGCGTTATTTGATTTCGTTCAAAGAAAATTATTTGGTCTTGTGAAAATTAAAACTTATTAAATAATTTGGATGTTATTTAATTAAATTGAATAGTGAAAATTTCGTTGAAGATTTGATAAATATATGGATATATGGATATATATATAATTATTATAGAAAATGAAAAGATAATTATATTTGTTAAAATATAATTATTTAAGAGAAAAATGTTGTATTTTGTAGAGAAGACAGATGAATTATTTGTGGGAGAATAATTATTTGGAGAGAGGATATTTGTTTAGAAAAGGAAAAAGAAAATAATTATATTTTGAAAAAAATATAATTGTTTGTAAAAGTATAATTATTTTGGTAAAAGAATAAAGTTAGTTGAATTTGATGAGATGTAATGAAAAAGGTGGATTTAATTTTTGGAAAGGATAATTATTTTGGAAAGGTAAAAGTTGATTTGATGGAAGATTTAATTGAAGAAAGAGATGATGAATTTTATTTAGTTGAAAAAGTGAAGTTAATTATATGATGAAATATAATTACCCGAAAATAAGACCATTAATTAGGAGAGATGATTGATTTGATTGGACAAAAAAATATTATGAATTTAATTAAGAGAGAATAATGATTTAAATAAATATATATGTTTATTATATATTTTGGCGAGAGAATAATAATAATAGTAAATTATTATTATTATTATTATTAATTGTTATGAATGCATATTTGGTAAGGAAAAGGAAACGGTAAAGATTGAGGAAATCTGACGAACGACATGAAGAATTTGTGATATGTCATATGGAGACATAGTTTTGTTATCGTTTTTCATTGTTCGTTTTAAGTGTTTTGAGTTGAAATATTTTTTTATCTATTTTTTTATTATCTTTAAAATTTGTAAAACCTGTTGCAGCATGTTTTCATGGTATTTTTAATGAAAATTTAGTTTTTCTTTTTTTAATAAATTGTCAAAATAGTTATTTATCTTTAAAGTAATGACCGTGTAACTTAGTATAAAAAGTTGAGTCGTTACATGTAGCAAATGCATATATCAACTATATATCAAGTAGGCGTGCAAATGAGTTGGATTAGGGGACATTCCCATATATAGGTTGGTTGGGTTGGCAACCCGAATAGTATTCTCAACCCAACTCTTAAAATATGGATTGAGTTGTCAGTTTGTATTCTTTTTTCTCATTCCTAATGAATAATCACTAACATTTGAATGTCAGAGACTAAGAAGGAGACAATGACCATTGGAGATGAGAGGGAGAGAGTGAGTTAGAGAGATAATGAGACACAACGTGAAGACTAAAGTTGAGCAAAGTGAGGATGAATCGTGAGTCCACGACCTACTTTTTTTTCATTTACTAAATTAATAGTATAAATATAAATATATAAACATAAATAAATAATAAATATATAATTAATTCGAGTTGTGTTAGGTTGAACCTGATTTTTCAACCCCTAACTCAAGATCCAACCCAAAAAAAAAAAAAAAACAAAACAACCAAACCCAATCCAAGTTTTAAACTAACCCAACTCACCCCAACTCTTATAATATGGGTTGGAGTTGGGTAGTCCAATTTATTTGGATTGTCAGATTGCTCTTACAACCCTACTATCAGGTATATCAATTGTCTATTATGAGGGTATCAACAAAGTGTATATTACAAATGTATGAACTGTATGAAAGTGGATATGAGTAGCGTATCAAATGTATATTAGTAGTGCATGGAGTGTATCAAGTATGTATATATATATCAGTGGGGTATCAAGGTATAACAGGTGTATCATGTGCGTTGGACTTTTTTTTTCCTGATTGTAAAACTACATATGTGATTTGTGCTATAGACTTCAAAATTTTAAACTCATAGTACTATACATGCTTCTACTTTTGTACATCTAATGGAACAGGAAAATTACACAAATTAGAAAATAAATATAATCAATAGCACAAGGGAACCAAATTTTCAAAAAGAGAAATTTTTTACTAGTCATATGGTAATTTTTTTAAAATGCCAATTTTGCCATTTAGTTTCATTCCTCTTATGCTTTCAGTGATGACTTTTATCATTGATATTATACTATCAGTGATGACTTCTATTAATGATATCATGTCTAATATTCAATATGTTTTTCATGAATTTATCATTGATAACTTGAACATTGAATTCTAAATGAAATAAATAATGCACAACCTAAAATCAATAATTTATTTCAACAAAACTTGCAACTATATTAATTTCATTTATACAATCAATGATAGAAGCTATCATAAGGATAGTATGTTATTAGTGACTCAAAGGTATTACCAATAGCATACTAATCTGATATCTCTCTTTTTTTTTGTCAATTTATGCTAAAAACAAACAAGCACAATTTCACTTTATAGTAGCATTACATTCATATCATTGATGTAACCTATTATGGATATTATTTATAGATGCTATTAGTGATATCCTATTGTTGCTACCACTGATAGATATTATAAGTCATAGCACTGATAGATATTATAAGTGATAGCAATAGAAAAATATCAATTGCTAACCTAATTAAACCTTATCAATTAAAAATTGATATGTTTACCAAAGAGATATCCTTCAAATGATATTGCTTATAGTTACTATTAGTGATATCCTTCTAATTGATCAACCATTGATAGATAATGTTAGTGATATCATTTTACGTTGATATCAACATAGAAAAATTACTTATAATAGCTATTAGGAATATCAATTGTTAGCAACAACACTAATAAAAGATATGAGTGATAGTAACTGATATCACATTTCTTAAATTGAAAGCTATCAATGATAGCAGTTATCAGCGATAGTAGCTAACTATAGCAACTGATACCATATTTCTCAAATTAAAAGTTACTCTACCCTTTAGTGACTAACATTGATAAAAGCTATCATTGATTAATGTTATCAATTATATCAAGTGATAACATATTTCTCAAATTAAAAGTTATTAGTGATAACATCTATCAGTTATAGCAACATATAAAAGCTATCAGTTGCTATCAATTATAGCTTTCAACTTAAGAAAAACAGAAAAATATTGGTAATGGTGACAAATTATCACTGATAGTAGCCATATGTGATAACAACTATTAGTGATATTCACTAATTGTAGCTATTAGTGATTGCTTTCAATGTGAAAACATTGAGAAGAATTGTGTGAAATAATCATTTTTCAAATTGAAAGCTATTAGTGATAGCATATATCACTTATAGCAGCTATCAGTGATAGTTTTTAAATTGAGAAATTCGACAAAAAAAACGTCTAAAGTGGTGGTTGGACATAGGTATTTTAGTCTTTTACTATTTTTTGTGCTATATATGCAATTATTTTAGGAGTTATTAAAAAATATAATAAACTGACAAAATATTTACACTGTATAGAACAGTTTTGAAAACGGGAAAAGTTCACATGCCCACAATGAGAAATGCCAAAAATTCCTTAGTCAACACTCGAATAATCAACCACACACGCACATGTAATTCTTCTTCTAAACGGTCATGATACGCGATCTTGTAGGTAGTATCAACGAGATTGTGTTGTGTTTTTAAACGATCGAAAAAGAGGTTCAAATTTAAATGATCGTGTTAACCATACTAAACGATCGTGTTAACCAAGTAAGCGATCGTTTAAATTATATCAAAGTGATATGTAAACCATCTTGATATTTTGGATGAAGAGCTGGAAGAAAGAAAGAGAAGATGAAGAAAGAAATAAAAAGAAGGCGAATAAAAATAAAAGAAACAATATCAAAGGCAAATAAAAAATTTATAAAACGATATTATTGGCTTCCTAGGCTTTTTATTTTTGTTAAACAAGCCTAAATATTTTGGTGTTTTATTACATTTATGAAATTTAACATTTTAAAACTTAGGGACCGTTTGGTTGAAGGAAAGGAATAAGGGGAAAAAGGAATAAGAAAAATGGGGGATTAAGGGGAGGAAAAAATTATTATAATCCTTGTTTGGGGGAAGGATTAAGTGAAAGGATTATGGATGATTATTATAATCCTTGTTCGGGAGAAGTATTATTTGGGGGAAGGATTGTGACAAAAAAAAATTGTATTTTTTTTTTCATTTGTGTAATTTTTTTTTATTTGTATGTTAACTCCAATATGATAAAAATACATAATTATTTTTTTCCTGAAAATGAAATTATTGTTTTTTATCACGAATCCAATACAAAATGAAAAATGTGCTAATATTTTTTGCATTTGTGTAAATTGTTTGTATCGTAAAACCTTTACAACAAAAAATTGTATTCAAATTCATTTTCTTTAGTTAGGTTGTATCGTAATCCAAGCGTTTACAAAAAAATTGTATTGATTTTTTTTTTATTTTGTAAATATTATTTTTACTTAACGTACACCTAATATACTTTGAAAATTAAAGTTTTTTTTTTTTTTCCATTTGTACCATAGTTTTTTCTTTCATTTTTAACATTAAATCAAGTACACAAAATAAAGTGTATTAATTTTTTTTAGTTGTGTAAAATATGTTTATGAAATTTATATCGTAAATTCAATTTACATAGAAATTGTATTATTTAATTTTTCATTTGTCTTCAAATTTGTAGTTTAATTTAATCCGTAAATCCAATACCTTAAAAATATATATATATTTTTTAATTTACGGCAAATATTTATTTTTTTCTACCGCAACCCCATATGAGAAAGAACTTAAGGGGATAATCCTTAATCCTTTGGGATGATCCTTTCCCAAACGGTCCACGTAGAACTAAAATAGTAAATTTTAAAACTCGTTCAAGAAACTCACATGTTAAAAAAAAAAGTATTTCTCCGTTAAAAAATAATTAGATAATAAGGTCTAAAATCATACAAAAGAATTAACCCAAAAAATTCAAATTACAAGTTATCCTCTTACTTTTTTTCTTTTTGTTTTTTTTATCAACTTAACCTAATGCCCTTAAACAACTCACTACCAAATATTTGTTGAGAGTGAGCCACTAATTTTGAATCCCTTTGATATGGAAATCCACTAACAATACTCATTCAACCTATGGAATTATACCTAAAGGAAAGTGTTGAAACAAATAAAAGACGAACAAAACAGAATATTTGGGATCTGAATATTCATATCCACCTAAAAGACACCTTTTGTGTTTGAGTGGAAATATTTTAGAATACTCTCTCATGCGGGTCTTCTTTGTTCGTCACTATATCGCTGTTTTCTTCCTCCAACCATACTTCAATAATTATTTTGCACACTTACCTTTCATCTTTGGACCAAATTTGCAGTCATTTCAATCGAAATATACAACTTTCAACTTTAGTGGTACTTCTTTTGCTACGAGTATCTTCAAGATATAGTCTCACCAAACCTATAGAAGCAATAAACTCCATTTCTTTTATTCAATTAAAATAAGTAATATATGGTCATATTATATCATTGTAATTATAAAAAGATAAATGAACATCAACCAAGTTCATATAATTTAATTAGTGATACTTTATATTCAACCTACAAATATGTGGATAACTATAACTAGTTGTACAGTTTATAAATATATTTTGACAAAAAAGAACTTGAATTAAAATTTAATTTTAGAATCGGTTATCGAATAGGTACATATATGAAGTGGGAGGACAACTATGCTTTTTTTAATTCTTCATGTTCCCACTTGTCCTTGTTGGTGATTTATTCATTTCATCGGAAAATATTTATTTCTTCTTCATTATCTCTCATATATTTCCTCTTCCAAATCTAAACAATCGTGTACTAAGATCTAAACGATTTTGGACCAAGATTGTGTACAAAAATTGTTTAGATACTGATACACGATCGTTTAGCTCTTGGTAAATGATCGTGTACTAATATCTAAACAATCTTGGTTCATGGTCGTATACCAATGTCTGAACGGTCGTCTACCAAGCTTTTAGCGTACATGTGTAGCCATCTAATCAAGGAATACTTTTGCTATTTTGTACTATGGGTCTGTTGATTTTTTTGTATTCAAAATTGTTCGATCTATACAATATAAATATTTTCCTAGTTTGTTATTTTTTTTTTTTAAAAAAAAGCTCCATTGAATTACTATGTGTTTTTTCATTAAAAAAATTATTCAAGCAAGTCTAAAATTTAAAATAAAGAAAGATAAACAAAATATAAATTTGGAATTGTAACATCTTTAAGAGTTTTAGAAGAAATATCTTGATATTAGAGGAATATATATATCATGTATGGGTCTTCCAACTAAATTTATAAGTGCATATTCCAACATGGAGCATTCTAGTCACTATTCACTTTAGTGAGTATTTTTTAAGTGGTTAAAGATTGACCTTCGATCTTTTTATTGAGTCTATGGACACTAAGAAAGTGTCTTGACATATAGACAAGAAACCATTTTATTTTGGAACAACATTGTCGAAACTTTTAATACTTGAAGATAAATTTAATTGAACATTATATATTAGTGCCTAGCCTAATTAACCATTAGACTGAGAGTTCTCCCCATAAACCAACACAAGCATTTCAATATGCTCTGTCCTCATTCATATGCATCCAAGAAAAAATCTCAGGAGGTCACCCAATATAGAATTACTCTAAGGCTAAGCACACTTAACTTTGGAGTTCCTATAATCGAACCACCGAAAGGAATGCGCACCTTGTTGGTATAGGTAGTAACATTTAATTCTTTTAAGTCTTTCTTAACCTTACTTCATGTCCTCAAGATCCCTCTCATTCAGATGTGATACTGGTTTATTCATGTTCCCTTCCTAAACTCGAGAAGTTAATTATATGTCTACTAGGTTCTGCTTGGTTCATCCCCAAACCACATCTTACTGGGAGAGGTTCCTATATATCTGATACCACCATTAATGCCCAAGGCCTAGGATCCAGACCATGATTTGAAATTTGAATCCCCGACATTCCTCTACATCTCCAGTGACCTGACAACATCATTCTTACTTATCTTAAAGGCTTATTAGAGTTAAAGTTCTCCCCACAAACCTGTAAGGCCATGATTGCATACAACCAACACGATGAAGGCTTTGCGATAAGAATAATGCGTGAAGAGACTCCTGTTAGTAAAATGAAAGTTTACGAATGAGTTATGCGATAAGAACCCTTACACGAAGAGGGTGCACGACAATCAAATAAACAATTTAACCTACTTCACCTAGAGATGGTGATGTGATGTCGATACCAATAGGTTGGCGATTGATGGGACCTGATAGCACAATCTAAGTTTAGGATAAGAGTTGATAGAGGCATGTAGCGTTTCAGGATTTGACCATTTTCTTCTATCGCTTAAAGAAATCATTTCATTATGAAAAGATGATAATTTGTAGAAATACAAATTATTGTAGCCTCTTTTATATAACGAGGCCAAATAAAGAGGTGTATCAAAAATCGTATTTTATGTTGAAAATCCATAAGTATTTAGACATATACCTTGTATAAGGTCTCATGCTTGTTTCATCTTATTTTTATCATTCTAACGTAGGTTTGCTAACAAAATGAAGAAGCTGGCGAATTGTAAAGAAACTTGCGAAAAGACTCAACTAGAAGGCCAGTAAGAGGCGAGAAGCAGTTCACTAGAAGACAAAAGTAGTAGTTGGAGTGACATGATTTGTTTACAGAGATTACTTTTGGTACACATAATCGGAAAAATAATTTTTCGTTTAAAAGTGTCTATAAAAAATCTCCTCCTACACCATTTAAGATTGGCCAGATGTCTGAACGGATCGGTAGGATGGCCTGAAGGGGTCAAAAATCCTAGAGAAAGGTGGGAAGGAGTAGCATTTCCACTGTCTGCAAAGAAATTTCTTCTTCTCAAATTAGATTGTAAGATGAGAGCTTAGAGTTTGTGTAACGACCTAAACTTTTAAGCTAAATAAAGGTCATTACTCAAAAGACATGTAACAAAAGACAATTTCTTGAAAATAGGAAAACTAGAATTTTTATATAAAATTAACATCAATAAATGTTCGAAAACATAAAATCAATAGAACGAATAAACATAATTTGAAAAAGTGACCCTCAAGTTCTAACAGTTTTAAAGAAAACAAAAATAAATAAATAAGACAACTTTAAATAAAATGTCTAAATTTTGTAATACTAAAAACTTACAAATAGATGCGAAAGTAGAACTATGTCCTCATATGGCATGCGTCACACCCTTTCTGTCGCTCACCATCTTTCCAGATCCTCTACCTTTGCCTAAAATATTAAACATACAAAAGGGTGAGTATACAAAATATACTGCGTATGAGACCCATTACTAGTCCCGCTAGGTGATTTGTTAATGTCACAGCTCGAAACACCTGCTTGCTCGTCCTAAGACGTGACATGATCTCAGGCGAAGTCGTTCATCTCCAGAACCACCTCAACTGACACATGACATGGCAACGTGAAACAATCAACAATGAAAGTCTTTAATCTTGAAATACTTTAAGCCGTAGTGTAACCCATATGAAATCGTTATAAAATATATAATGGAATTTGTATAAACCATGAAGTTTAGAACATTCACATGACTAATTTGAAACAAAACAAAATCCTTGTATAAAGGAAAACTATGTTGGCCTGGCAGCAATATGTTCAACATCCGGAGATCCATAATCTGTACTTGGAAAGTGGGGAAAGCATTTTGAAAGAGAAAGTCGAAAAACTTAGTGATTAAAATGTAACACTCCAAAAACTAAGGTATCTTTAAATTTAAATATCTTGGTTGAATTTAGTTTATGTTGGACTTAATTGGGTGTTATTTTAGATGTTTGTGGAAAATTTTCTTAATTAATTATTGAAGTTGGTAAAAATTCAATTCATGAGATTTAAGAATTTTAATTAATTTTCTATAAATATATATGTATATAATTAATTAAGTCATGGAAGATAAGAATAGTTATATTATTGCTTTTGATTAAAATGTTGAGATTTAATGTGATGTTTCGAAGTAAGTTGACCTTACACCATTGATAATAAGATGTCTTGCCCTTACTGTGTGATCTAGTGTAAGATACTCTATTCTTGTTGTGTGATATGGAATAAAAGGCCCTATTGATGCTGTGTGATCTTCGATAGGATGCTTCATGCTTGCTGTGTGATCTTTTCTTGCTATGCGATATGGCATTGGAAGACGTATAATTCGAGAGGAATTGATGGAATTTGCTATACGCGTTGAGTTTTTTTCGAATAGCTTTAACTTGGCAAAAGAGTATGTCAAACACTTGAAATATGCAGAGCCAAGGAAAGGGGTACAAGCGTGTGATTGAAATATTCAGAGCAAATATGTGAAACAAATATCTGGTATGCGAGAGGCATACATTATGATAAACTTTGAAATGTTCAGTTACTCTGCTATAATGTTGATTTCTTATAGCTGATTTTATGGATTTACGGCAACATTGACTTGTTTAAGGTCATTGTTAAAAGATTTCACTCACTAAGCATTTTCGTCTAACCTTTCAAATATTTGTTTCATTTCCACTCCCACCCCTCCAAGTAGCGAATGACATCCAACATCGAACTTGCAGTCATGATTGCCTTTTGTGCCTTGTACTCACATCATTTTGATAGTGGCCACTGTCATTCCGCCTAACATGTAGGGGCTAGGAGAGTAAAGTGGAGTCTGTATTTTGTCACTTTTAGAGGTCTTGAATACCAATGATCAAAGTACCCTTATATTTGTTCGCTAATGAAGTGTTCTTCTTTCCTTCAATTTCATCTTCTGCATTTAAAATTTTAAATTATGAAGTTGTCCTGCTTACTAGTTGTTTGGCATGTCATCTCGAGAGAGAGATTCTTTGATTGTCTAGGCGACATGCCCTCTATTTAGTTGCGTGGTGTGATATTTGGACGAGGCGTGACAAGTGGTATTAGAGCATAAGTTCTTGGGAACGATCTCAAGTAAAGTCATGCATGTGATGTCGCATAAAGTAATGACGTGAGAGTCTAACAAATCACTACTATAAAACAGACAATACTTGACGCTTAAAAACTGTCAAGTATCTATTTACTTAACGCTTTTCAATGTGTCAAGTAATCCAGTGTCAAGAATAAGTGAGGTTTACTTGATAGTTTTTATTTACCTGTCAAGTTTAACTTCTGGCTAAAGCGTCAAGTATATAAGATTACTTATGCTTTTTACACGTCAAGTAATCCAGTGTCAAGAATAATGAGGTTTTTTGTTTGACTATTTTTACGTGTCAAGTAAATATATAATTGACAGTTTATAAATGTCAAGAATTTGTTTATTCTTGACACGTTTTACATGTCAAGATTATTTTTTCTTCCAAATGAAAAATTGTACAATTTGAAATACCAATATAATTATATTGTACCTGTTTTGAAGTCCAATAATGGTATACATGTTCAATTGAACTATTTATATTTCTTGAATCAACCCAAACTTTTAATCAAATAACTAACAAATTGCATATATATCATTGAACATATACATATAGTTGGTCATTACAATATACTTACAACATAGGATAGTGGTTCCGTCGAACTCACAAAAGTCATGAAATATAACATGATAGGCTAGTGGTCCCGTCAAACTCACATCGGTCATAAAAAAAGGTGGGGATCCCGAGGGACACCCATATGGGTACGACCCTAATAGACAAAGTTAACAGAACATTCATCCATAGCATATAACATATCATAAACGTCATAAATCTGACATGAATATAAATCATAACGTCTTTATCATGTCTCAATCATCCATATTAGTCACATTATGCATCTTAGCTATATTAACGCATAATGAAAAATACATGCAAACTCTTAATTTTATTTTCGAAGGTCTAGTAGTAAAATCTCTTACTTGAGAGATTAGTCAAACAAAATACTCCTTAGCTGGCAGTAAAAATTCTCCAATTAAATCGATCTTAATCATAAAAAAAAATTTAGTATCTTAATTATAAAATTAAAATTTGGTTGTTGAAACCAATTCAACATTGAGAGAAAAATTTGTCATTTAAATTTTCAAGATTTGTTAAAGGAACTATCCAAAGGCATGCAACCAAAATCAATTCGAAGATGGAACCTTTTTCTTTTTTTGTTTCTCTTTTCAATTTAGCCATTTCAATGTTATTTATAGACCAAAATAATAATATTTATCATTATTATTTTCTTTTCCTTTTAGTATCTATCTATATATATATAATACCAATGTATTCATATATTTTTATTCTCATTATTTTTTCTCGAATAATTAATTGGGACCCTTGAAAAAATAGCAAAAAAATTTATGATAATAGGGTTCATGTCACTATATTTTCTAAATTACAAAAGTATCAAATTTAAAAGCCGATAACCCTATGATTACCGGATTACACTAATTTTGTCATATTCGCAATATGCAAAAAAATAGGTGTCATGAGCTGATATTTTCTAAATGTTTTTGTCATTTGATGCAATTTCATTAATTAATTTTTCACAAATAGAATTATCTTTACTCTTTTCCGTAACTTATTTTATATACACATATACATATAATTATCAAATCTTTAACCAAAATTTTCACCCTTCAATTTACTTAAATAAACACCCAAATTATTTAATTAAATTCAATCTCAACCACACCAAAAATCCAATTCTACTAATTAACTAAATATTCAACCAAAAAGTATTTGATTAATTCTAATTTCATAAAACCATCAAATCTAAATAAAATATTTTAAATTATCGCCTGATAGTTCCAACATAATTAAATAAAATTAAGATAATGAAATTCAATATTACCTTAATTTTTGGGGCATTACAATCTTCCCTCATTTGAGAAACTTTCGTCCTCGAAAGTTCTAATCCCCAAACAGCTTGAGATACTAGGCTCGCTCTTATGTATATATATTTAATTAATTCAACAGATAATTCCAAATAAGTTCCTTAACTTCTAATTTTAATTAATCTAACACCCAATAAATTCCTTAACTTCCAATACCATTTAATATAACACCAATAATAAGTTCCTTAGTTTTTGGGGTGTTACAACGCAAGCGCTGGACAAAGTGTCTAGTAACTCACACGGTTTGGTTGAAGAAGGGTTGAAGAAGAAACAGTCGATCACCTCCCTCAGAAAATAGATAAAAGGTCTAGCATCGAAAGGCTTAAAGCATTTGAAACAACCACCTTTACAAGAACCACTGATTCTGCTGACGCGAAGAAGTGCTTAAGCTTGATAGAAAAGTGTTTTAGGGCGATGGATTGCCTCGAAGAGAAGAAGGTGAAATTAACAATGTTCTTGTTGGATGAAGGCGCAAAAGATTGGTGGACTCTTCATGCGGCCAAGACAAGCAAGGAAGATACCATCACATGGGATGATTTTGTCACCGTTCTAGAGTATGACAAAAGATTTACGGAGTTGGCGAAGTATGCCTTAGACTTCGTAACTAATGAAGTAGATAAGTGCAAGCGATTTAAAAAGGGCCTGCAAACCAAATTTAGCACTACAAGAAATTGGGGCTATCCCGACGCATAAAAAGACATCAACATTAGAAAAATCAAGAAATAGCACCTCCGTTGATACCATAAGAAGCGTGTCGGTAGAGGCCACTATTCTCGAGCACTACTACAAAAATTTAGTTACTTGACGTTAATATAATGTCAAGTAAACCTATACTTGACGTTTTGAAAAGAGTCAAACGACTATCAAGTATAGTCATATTACTTGACACTAAAAACCATAAAGTACTCTATTTCTTGACGTCATTTTTGTGTCAAGTAAGGTAGTATATTTGACGCCGTTTACATGTCAAAGATGTTTGACAGTTTTTTAACATCAGGTATGATCATATACTTGACCCTATTTACACGTCAAGTAAAATTCTATAGTTGACACTATTTATCCATAAAGTAAAATGGTATATTTGACTCAAATAAGATAGTATACGAGACATGTATTTAACGTCATGTATACCGTTTATTAATATATTAAATATATTGAAATTTTTTATTTTTCACTTTTCATTTCCTGCATTACGAACATTCGTTTCAATAAGACATATCTATCAACAAAACAAACTCTCCAACTAGCAGTTAAACAACAAAAAAAGGACAAAAAGTAAGATATAATTTTATTCTCTTCTTAATAATGTCATCAACAATTTCACAATCCAATCCAATATAGCCAACTAAAATTTTCTATATGTCCTATCCCAAAGTTAACAATAATAATAACTATCTTATATAACCAAAAACATGTGTGGTATACCAAAATTGAAGTTTATCCCTATTAATCTTTTGCCTCAAAATGGCTATGAACAAAACATTTCCACAAAAAAGGTTATGAGCATTCCCATATCTTAGTCATTTACAAAATTAACAAGATCATATCTAGATGTGTCTATTGTTGGGATTTATGTCATAAAACTCGTAGATAGTAAATATAATTCATTAACCGTTATTTATTAAAAAAATGTTATTATTATTATTTCAATAAGCGTAATTGATTATATTATTAAATTTTGAAAATATCTTTGCATTTTAAATTCTTTTGAGCAAATCTTGCTTATTGGGGATTAAATATCTAATCCATTCCAAAACTGTGTTTAGGGGTTTGTAATTAATCACTAACCTTGGTACTCCACGTTCTTTTTCGGAGGCATTGTTGACATAAAAGGCGGCGCACGACCATGGACTTTTGGAAGGTCTTATTAGATTTTTATCTATTAAGTTTTGTATTTCTTTCCTGCAATGTGTTAGCAAGTCGGAATTCAATTGAATCGGTTTAGCTTTTGTTGGAATGTCCGATTCATTAAATTCTCTCGAATAGGGAAGATTAACTATATGTTTTTTCCTAATCCAAAATGCATTTGGTAAACTAGAGCAACTTTTATTTTAAATTTTAATTTGAGTTTCTTTTATCCTATTTTGAATTGAAAATTCTTTTAAAATTTCTTCCGTTCTTTTGTAGTCAATTTCATCTCTTAGAAACCTAATTTGTTTTTGTTTTCTTTTTATTTGTTCACTTTTCAAAACATTAATTTCTAAAAGTATGTGGGGGCAAAATTGAAGAGATAAATTAAAAAATTAACTCTTCCCCAAATTTCATTGCTACTAAACTCTTTTAAGTTATCATTAAAGAATACATTGAGTAATGAAAGGTTTACTAAGAATTTGCTCTCGGCGAAGATCTTTTACTGAAAGGAAAGATGTTTTGAAACAATGGTGTTTATTACAAACATGTACTTTTCAAAGTTTGAACTTGATATTTTACCTCTTACCATTTGCTCTGGTGAGAATTTATGTGGTTTTCTCAGAATATTTTATAGGAATTAGACATTCTTGAATGCAATTTTGATATGTTCCAGAATCTACTAGTGCTTTCAAAGTAAATTTGAAGTCTTCTATTTTTAGAGTAATTAAACAATACCATTTTTGAAAACTTATTTTTGATATTAGATTAATTTCAGGATTCAGATCATTTGAAAATTTTCCTTTTTTATTTCCAAAATTTCATACTGTTGAGAAATTTCTCTTTTTAGGCAATTGATTTCAAATTTTAAATCCTCAACACCTATTCTTCTTTTGGAGTTTGTAGAATATTAGAAAGACTTTTTTTCTTCAGAAATCGTCTTCTTTTTCGAAAATGGTTTTGAAGAAGATTGTCCTGTTAAAGAATCTCTAAGTGTTTCTAAAATATATTTTTTTAAATCCTTATTTGAAACATGGTTAATACTTTGAAATAACAAATCTTGTTAAGAGGTTAACACATTTATTTCATTTAAAACACACTTACATGGGCTTTTTGCACATCCACATACTCTTGGTCCTTCATCTGAAGAAGATTGACTTGAGGTCTCTGAATCGGTGTCGTCTACTATTTTCTGTAATTGTAAGTAAAAAAATATAAGAAGAATCTGAAGAATATTCTTCTTCCTTTAATTCATGGATTCCTCTTTGTGGACACTTATTGACATAATGTCTTTCTTTTCTGCACTTGTAGAAAAAAACCCTTTACTTGTTTTTCTGCAGGTCTTTTATAATTTGCAAACTTGTAGAAAAAAACCCTTTACCTGGTTCTTTGACTTTCTCAAATTCGTATTGCAAGCAGAAAGTCTTCATTTCTCTCTTATGAAAGTTCGAATGCTTTTGAACCTTGGTCTGGATTTTTATCTCGTTACAGATATCAAGACCACATTCTATTATCTTAGAGGTTATTTGAGCATAGGTAAGTTCCTCCCAAGGTATTTGAACTGGATACGCTTTGTTGAGAGAATTTTAAACTCTTTCTGCCATGAAACTTGGAACTCCATCCATAAACATTTTTCTTTCCAATGTCTGACATTACAATCTCTAAAAATGTAAATTCTTAATAAAAACATAAATTTGTACCACTTGACATTTCCCATAGAAGAGCATTTTAGGGGGTTTTGATTATTTTCCTCTGATAGTCTATATCAAAGTCACACTTCGGCTTAGGAAGTGTCTGTTGATTGTGTAGAGAAGAACTTCTACAGCGTCTTCACATTCTTCTTCTATTTCTAAAGGTGTTACATTTTCATCATCAACTTTAATTACCCTTTTTACTTTTGTTTTATATCTCTTTATCGCTTCTCTTTGCTCACTAGTTAAGGCATGATCCCACCACATTTTGAGGCTTCCACTAAATCCATTGATTAAGACCGATGCAACTTCTCCGTTTGTATGATCGTTGGATTCGTAGGCTATGGAACAGGTTAACATATTATTTAATATGTCATAAATTTGATACTTTGGAGTTCCATCAATATTCTAAACATATATTGATTCTCCATTGAATTCAGGATTGATTGCATACCTTTGTCTTTGCTCTAAACCATCTCTAGGGAATGAAGGTCGAGAATGAAAGTTAATTTGGTCCCTCTTGCTAATAAACCTTCATAGATTTATTTTATTGACTTGCTTTTCTTCTTCGTTGACGAAAATATTTTCAAAATTTTCCATAAACTGTGCAACATCTTCTTCGTTGAGAACATTTATCGAACTCTCACGTTTTACGTTGTGGAGACGCTTATTAATTTTATCTAGGAGTTTTGTTTTTGTGTTTTTATTTTAACCTTGTTTAAAGGTTGAAAAAGGTTAAGGGTTTCTTTAAAAGTAGGGGGTTTAAGATTTCTTCCAGCTTGAAGACTTGACTGGCAGTTGAAGAAAGCATTATGTTAGAATAGTTATTTTGAGCATGAATACATTTTATTTCCTTATTTTTTGGAGCCTTATTTTCTTCCGAATCTTTGAGGTATTGAAGAGGTTTGGCTATAATGTTTTCATTATAAAAACTTTTGAATTCAATATCTTCTAACGGAGGGTAATCATGTTTGATTTCTCCTCTTCTTAAAGTTTTCCAAGATTCCTTTTCTTTTATTGTACAAAGATGGTTAAACTCTGTCCTTTGGTTGAACCATCTAAAAAGTGAAATATGTTCTTGAAGTGTTTCAAGAGTATCGAGAGACGCTTCTCTGAACAACTTCATTTTTGTTTCAGAGTAGGTTTTAAAAAAGGCAACCATTTCACTGCGATTTGCTGCTGACATAAATTCATTTTGAAGTGATTCTCTGTCAAGCTCAAACTTTGTTTATGAAATAATTACATTTAATTGAGAACTAGTATCCATTTTCGTTTGAGTTGGAGAATCAGGAAGAGCTTTTTCATAAACAATATGTGGTACTCCTTGATCTAATCTTACAGATTTAATCTTGAGGGAGCTTGACCTCTTTAGGTTAGGTATTGGTTCACTTCTAATACTGGATGTACTTGGCCTTGAACTCATAAACTCTCATGAGCTTATGTTTTCTTTGACTATCGGGAACCTAGGTGATTCATTTTCAAACTTGATTTCTACTTTTCCATCAGGATGTTCACTAATATGGGAAACCTCATTTTCTTTCTGTTGAGGGACGAAAGCATTTCAAGGATCCAATGGGGATTCTTTGTAACTTCTTCCCAAGAGAGGAGTTTTGGCACACTGACAGAAGATTTATTTAGGTTGGTTTCTATCAACATGGTTTTTCCTTTTGCAGAAGACATTAAAGCCTTTGGATGCATGGTAGTGGTTAAAGCTTTGTAGGTGATTTTATAAACAAGGGTTAATTTCTTAACTCCTTCCTCAAAATTCAAACCTTGTCCAGTGATATCAAGGCTCAAGGTTTTAAGAATGTGGGGATCGTCAAGAGACAACATAAAATTTGGAAAACAATTAAAATAGACAGGGCCATTGGCCAAATTTGATTCAATAATTTCTAACAATGAATTTGAAAAATCTTTATGGCGTTTATCACGTAATAGCCAAAACTGGTGTATCCAACTCAGATCTAAACATTTGAATTAAGGCTAGTTGTACAATGCCTGTATGAAGAAAAGAAAATTCCTTTTAATGTTTTTTTCAATATCATTTCTTGGAAATAGTTGTATAGAATCGATTTTTTCGTAAACTGGAATTTTTCTTTCAACAATTTTTACACAAAGATTTTCTTTAAAATTAAATGTGTTTTGAAAATAAATTGTTTTTGAATCAAGTTTAGGAATTCCCCAATTGAGAAAATCATTTTCTAATTTTGCTATTTGTATAGATTCATAGAAAATCATTTTCTAATTTTGCTATTTGCATAAATTCATTAGTAACCTCATTTGCGTATGAGGAAGGAGTATGCTACTCCTCAATTTCCTTTTGAGAAAGTTCTTTTGAGGATGATTTAGAGGATAAAATTTTTCTCAGGAAATTAGACATTTGAAAATTTTAAGTTCTCATATTATAAATATTTATTTTTTAAAAATTTCTATTAATTCTAGAAATAAAATTTGTTGGACCAAGAATCTATACCTGTATGTGCTAAGACGGATTAGTGCTGACCAACGGTCTCACTGCGCCTCTTTGATTCTTGCTGCTTACTGCGCCTCTTTGATTGTTGCTGCCTGGACCACAAACTTAGACACGAACGTACAAGTGGACATAGAACCTGGGCTTCAAAATTTAATTTCTTGAAGCAACAAAAAGGCTTGAAGAATAAAATTTAATGACAAGAACTAAATGGTCAACCCTTCTCCCCCAGAAATTGAAATTGGAATTATTTGATTACAATTGTAAGCTATTTATTGAATGGCTTTGATACCAATTGCTCGATGATTATGCAAAGAGAATTAGGATCGATGGATTACAAGAAGCAGGCAGTCAAAATATTAGGAGTAGAGTCAAACTTCTTTTATTTAGTCCAACTTGATATTTCTACCATAGTCAAACTTCTTTTCATTTCTTTCTTCTTGCTTCTCCTCTTAACATAGTTTCTGCTTGTTTAGTTAGCCTGATACGAACATTGTATCAGGGCAAAAGTTATTTCTTGTGTGATAACTGTGGGAGAGTTCACCAAGGTCAATGTTTGATTGGAGTAGACGTTTGTTATTATTGCAAAAGATATGTGCATTTTAAACTGGAATGCAATCAGTCAAGATGGGAGAAACAAAATGATTCGCGAGTTGAATCAAAATTAAGTCATGAATCAAGGAATTCTCTATCAAAGAAAGAAGAGTCTTTTGGCATAAAGAAAAAGTGTTTGATGGATTAAGAAATTGTGGTTTAAGTAATTGTATATAATTGTTAATGTTAAGTTGTAAGTATGTTTTATGTTAGACTTAAGTAATAAAATGTACATTTATGTAAAAGTTGTTGGTTGATGTTTAAAATTTCGAAGACAAAATTTCTTAAAGGGGGGTAAGAGTTGTGTAACCCCAAATTTTTGGATGTTTGGAGTTTATTAAGAATAAGAGAAACTGATATTAAAGAATCAAGAAAGTTAAATTCTTTGGAAAGGTTAAAATTTAGGTTTAAGTCAAAGTTAAAAAAAAATTGACTGAGTATCAAAGAGTAGCACATTAGGTGTTTAGAGTTTAGCATTGGGCGGCAAAGAGAAGGAAAGAACCTCTAAAGAGGTTATTTGGCATCTCGGAGATGTGTCTAGATGTTTTCGGTTGGCTTGGCAAAATGGCTATAGAGGTTAGAAAGGGGTATTGGGCGTTTAAGGTTGACAAGAAAGAAGGATCATAGAGGTTAGACGTTTTAGCTAACTTCAACAAAGGATTTCTCATAAGTCACTTGACCAAATTCACTCAAATTAGTTTTAAAAGCTCAAAAATTATGTCTAGTTTGTTGAGGAGGGCTGTTGGATATTTGGGATGCGAGAAGTTTGACATTTTGGTTAAGAGAAGGCAAGAAGGTCAGTTCTCGAGTGAATCTGAACAAGGTGCACTCCTAAAAGGCTACCTAACTCATCTTTCAGCCCTTTGTTCTGAAATTGTGAGGTAAGGAAGCTAAGATATTTTAGAGCAACTTTATAGTAGAAAGTTTTATGAAAAGAGTCATGGATTTTAAGTTTATGATTTTGCTATGTCGGATAATGTATTCTAGACGAGAAATTAGGCGAGATGGACAAAATTGGTATGTTATAGAGGTTATTCTGGGAATATTTAAGAATTTTTTTTGGATATTTTCATGTTTAAGGGACTAAATAAGGAATAAATATGAATTTTTCATATCAAGGAGACTCAAGAGGAATTTACGATGAAGGATACATAAAAGTATTGTGAGTAACACATCGATTTCAAAATGATTTATTAAACATGGTTTTCAAGCTCCAATAGCTTGTGAATAACAAATTGATTTATGAACATGGTTTCCAAGTTATTATTTCAAGTCATGATTTATAAACTGTTTTCAAGTCGAATGATTTCATGATCAAGGAAATATTTCAAATACATTCAAGGAAATATTTCAATGTTTTTATTCATGTCCGAATATAACATAAGACCTATTGTATACATGTGGTTAACTTCATACTGATGGTACGGTTTACGAACCTATTTTTAACTATGGGCCATCAAGACAAGTATATATATTTATGCCTTAAAGGAGGGGGATAACTTCTCATTGACCGTCCCATCTTCGGACGAAGGGATACATATTGCCCGTGGTTATGGAGGTCTTTCTTCGAAAATACAAAAGATTTCAATGTTTCAAGATTTATGTTATAAAATGATTGTTTAGTGATAAATGTATTTAAGCTTCGATTTATACTAAAATGTTTATGAAAATCATTTTATAAAGTCGTTGCTCACTAAGTTTTTCGATTTATCCTTTCAAAAATGTTTTTTCATTTTTCAGGTACAGATTATGGATCTCCGCGTGCTGAACTTACTGTTGCCAGGCCAACTTTGTTTTCAATCATAAAAGGAATTGGTTTACTTTAAAATATTTATGTTGTTATTCAAGATTTTATACTTTTACGTTTGATATACTTTTCACTTGGTTTCAATAAAAGGAATTTGAAATGGATCACACTACAATTTTAAGTAGGGTAATTGTAATTGATGGTCATTTGACGAATTAAATAATTAAAGATATAACAACATTTTAAAAAATTGCAAATATAGCAAAACTATCCCTGATAGACTCGTATGGTATATAAGTGATAGACCAATATTTACAATATAGTCTATCGGTGATAGACTTCTGTCATTGATAGAATTTGACAAATTTTGCTATATTTGCAAATTTTTTAAAACCTTGTTATACACTTAATTATTTTGAATCTAATTGCTAAATTTGCAACTATCCCTTTTAAGTATTTTCAGTTAAAAGAATTTTGTTGTTGAATGTTTCATGTTTTCATGTCATGTGTCAGTGAAGTTGTTTCGATCGAAGGCAAAGGACTTTGGCTGACATCACGCCATGTCTCGAGCAAAGCAAAAACAGGTGTTCGGGACAGAGTGTGGTAGTTGTATTTGATCTTCATTTTGCATGATCCATACTTACAAATGAAATATTAGTTATTCATAATCCTTTTTTGCGCTTCACTATTATATATAATTTCATTATCGATCATATATATTTGGCTTTGCTAATTATCAATTTATAGGCTAAAAGTCACAATTTATTACTTAAGTAAATTTGTTAAAATTTTCACTAAAAATTTCATAATACTTTTATAAATTTATTTCATATTCTGATTTTTTTTATGCAATATTTGTCGATATCTAAATATTCGTTGATATATCTATAAGTTTGAGTTACCGATATTTATACCGAAAATGATATTTCTATCCTTGATTTATCATAGTGTGTGGTATACAATGTTACCATAGGTGAAAGACGCTACCTATAAAATAACATAATTTAATTGATATCCACAACATTAGATGAATCGTTTGATAGTTAATTACCGGAGATCTCTTAAAATTTCATTATTTAATAGTTAAGTTCATAAGTTATACAAATAACAATGAAGTTATATAATAGAAGTATATATATTGTCCTTAGTTTTGGGCTCAAACATCAGAGTAGCACATAATATTGTGTACTTTTTCATGGAATGATTCTTCTTATACATTAGTTGAATTAAACACAGGTAATCCAAAAATATATAAGCTGTGAGAAATGAAATTGTACTCCAAACTGCAACCACATCACATCCTTATCTACTGCCATGTTACTGCTATAGGACTTCTAACAGCATATGTTCCTGAGTGCCAAACAAGAGATCCAAAGGAAAACTCATCCAAACTTTCTCTTTTCCCCAATGCATAAAAACTCACTTTGTAACTCAACTTTTCTCCCAATTTCACAAAATTCAACTTCTCAGGTTTCACAATAATTCTTATTCCTTTTGGATTGTTAATTCTTACAGTATAATCACTCCTTGGGATACCAACATTTGTCACTGTTCTCTTGAATGTGCTATTAACATTTTTTCCCTTCTTCATGAACACAGAGAAAGAAGGGTAATTCAAGTCTCCTGGCTGAGAAAACGTGTTTTTTGATGAACATGTGAACTTCCCTCTTGAAACTAAAGAAATTTGTGTTGAAGTATACTTTAAGCTACACAAGTAGGTTATGTAGTCTTGGGGTGCGATATCGTAGATGAGCCCTGGATGAGAAGCTTTCTCAGGATCGACATGGCCAGAACCAAACGCAAAAGAATCCGCAGGACCACCACTAGCACGACCGACGTCCGAAATGAGATGCTTTTTGTTATCAGTAACATAAGCTGTTGTCATGAGCGCCGATTTAATGGCGGCAGGCGACCAATCCTTGTGAACTGATTTAACCAATGCAGCTAAACCGCTAACATGAGGGCAAGACATAGAAGTCCCTGAAATAATATTGAACAACACTCTTCTTTTGTCAGACTCAAGCTCACTCGGGCTCACAATCGGCGGCCAAGCAGCCAATATATTAACACCAGGCGCAGTTATGTCTGGCTTTATCACGTATGGTTTAAAAAAACTTGGCCCTCGAGAAGAAAATGCCGCTACTCTCGGTGCTCGGCTTCCATATTTAGTCCCTTTGAAAATGATTGATGCTTTCGCTTGACGTTTTGAGGAAGCTATGTAGTTTAAGATGGATTTGGCAGCCGAAGCTCCAACAGAAGTGGCTGGCAAAACATGAGAATCAGCTAAAAGATCTTCACCTTCAAGTATTGTGTTGATTAGAATCATTCCAGCTCCTCCAGCTAATTTCACTTGCTCTCCTTTTTTAGTTCTTGAGTTTGTTCCTCTTTCACACACAACAATTTTTCCCCTTACCATTGTTGGGTCAAGTGAACCAGCAGTACAAAAATTTGTTTCTTGTCCATCACCAGCAGTATTGTTATAAACAAGTGGGACTTCCTTTAAGTTCTTGCCAAAATACGAAGAAGAACCTTCGAAAACCTTTCCATTTCCAAGCCTTACAGTGGTTGGGAAGGTTCTATCTGTGTAACTAGCAGCAACAGTCATGACCCATGGTGCTACATTACTAACAGTCGAGATGAATGGGCCAGAATTACCAGCTGAACATGACACAAAAACCCCTTTTTGAATAGCACCAAATGCAGCTATGGCAATTTGATCGCTGTAAATTATACTAGAACCGCCGCCTAAGGAGATCGATAGAACATCAACACCGTCAGCAACAGCGTGATCCATGGCTGCCAAAATATCAGCACTTGCACATCCTTCTGGCCAACATACCTTGTATGATGCGATCCTGGAGAACCGAAGTTTTAAATATGAATGTAGATCAATATATGCGTTTCTAAATTAAAAGAGTGAAAAAAAAGTTGTAAAGTTTGAGTTCGTACCTACCTTAGAAGTTCAGGGATCAAACTTGTAATTTAAGTTCATTGTATTATAGAAATATTGAATAAATCAGACATAAATTCAATACCTTGAAGTGAACCTCATTCCTGTGGCTACTCCCATGCCTTGGTTATAAAAGCTTGCTCTGTTTATAAAATTTCCAGCAGCAGTTGATGCTGTGTGTGTGCCGTGGCCATTCGAGTCTCGTGCGGATCGAAATATCCCTGTTCCATTCAATCTACCGACAGCAGCCTCATAGGCTTGAATGAAGGTTCTTGCTCCAATGAGTTTTTTGTTACAATTTGAATGTGAGAAGTTCGGACCTGTTTGGCAAATGCCTTTCCACTTTGAGGGAACAGGGGGGAGACCTTTGTCCTGAAAACTTATATGCTCAGGCCAAATGCCAGTGTCGAGTACACCAATAATAATATCAGAAGCTAAGTTTGAAGAATTCCAAAGGCCATGGCCTCTTTGAAGGCCAAGAAACTGAGGGGAGTGAGTGGTGTGAAGCTGTAGTAGTTCATTTGGAGTGGCTGCTACAAAACCTGGAACTTTGCTTAAAGAATGAAGGTTTCTCGAGGAGAGCTTTGCAGAAAAACCTGAAAATCAAAAATTTTAATCTCACAAATTATTCTTAACAAATTAGTCTCTATATATCTTCACAAATCTTATCAAAATCACCTCACAAATTTCATTAAACAATCATATAGTCTTTATAATTCAGTAAATTTTGTATTCATCTATATATAACAAATTTCATTAAATCTTAATGATATTTTTGTTATAGAAACTAAATAGTCATGATTTAAATTCAATCATCATTAAACTATTACAAATTTGGAAGTAAAAAAACTAAATGTACTTTTACAAAACTATTTTCAAAACTGATACTATATTTCCAAAAAAATTATTGATCCAGAAAGTTTTATAGATTAGTAAAAATAGGCCAATAGTATATTAAAGAGTGGAACTTCAACCTTGGTCTAAGAGATAATTTTACTACTAAACTAATTTTTGAAATTAACTTTATATATAGATATATAATATAAATAGCATAAATCCACCTAGTTATATGGTATCTGATTAGGTGTTTCCAACTCTTTTAGAAAGTTAAGATCTCAAATTTTTAGGAACATCAATATTTAAAATCTTGCCTGAAATGACAGTTTTATAGACATAGAGAATCTCGGCAGCATTCAATGCTTCTTCATCGTCGTTGTTGTCGCCATAGAGAGATGAGAGTTGGTTGACTGAATCAATGATGGCTGTGTACCATTGTTCAGGGTTGGGGGTGTCCATCTTGGTGGTGTCCATGTGAACTATGTATGTTTGTTGATCCATAGCAACACTTGAAGTTGTAAGCATTGTTATGTACAAAAGTAATAAGACTTCTTTAAACCCCATTGTGTAGCTGTAAACCGAAAAGAAAACTGACAACATATCAGTTAGTATTGAGACAAAGGGAAGTTTATATATATTTCTTAGACTTTGTTTGATAATCCTTTCCAGCCCGTTCCCAAACTATTTGGTATGCTTTATAACTTATGTTCTTATTCATAAAAGAAAAAAAATCATATGATTATTGTTTTTAATTCTTTGTTTTAATATCAAAACATGCTTGGTAATTATTTTTAGTAATATTTTTCTTAAAATAAATTAACCACAGAAAACATGTTTGATTATTTTTATTTTATTTTTTTATGTAAATTTCTAAAAGAATAAGTCACTACATTTTTTAGTTTTATTTTTCTTAAACAAACTCTTGACAGACATTATTACAAACAGCAAACAAAAAAATTGAAATTATTTATAAAATATAACAAAAAAAAAAGTTAATAAATATTTAATGATTTTTTTTACTATTTATAAATAGTTTCAATTTATTTGGTACCTTTTGAAACTTGTATGAACTTTGAAACATATGGGCAAAAAAAAGTATATAGGCTTAGTTTTCTAACAACTAAAATATTTAAGATCATAATTTTATTTTTCAAATTACAAAGATATTTTTATAAAATTTAATAACTAAAAAACAATGCTAATTACAAAAGTACGTTTGAAAAAACAAAAAATAGAATCAGGAAAATAAAAATATTAAGAAATTGATTACTAAATAGACATTTGATTTATTTTTCCTCCGTTACTTTTTCTTTATTTTCTTACCACTTATATACAATGGTTTACCCTTTTTTCAAAACCAATCATTTAAATTCTTAGGGAGCTGTTTAAGAAATGAAAATAAGTTTTTTCATTCTTTATAAAAGAAGTTACCATTCCTTCCATAACCATTTCGTTTTCGTTTTTTAAGCCATATTTAAAAAGTAAAGTTAGAAAGTAAAAAATTTGGAGATCGAAAATAGTATCTATTGATTTAATTTTAACAAAAGGGTTAGTAAAAGGGCATTTTTAGTTTTTGTTTTCAAAGAATGAGTAGATTTTTTTTTTCAAACACTCTCCCACAACCACCACAATATAACAAAATTAGCATAGATCACATTGAGGGACAAACTGCTGAACCCTTCAAACAAAATCCTTCAAGTCTCTCTTACTTTCATCATTTTATCATTGTATCATATTGAATATATATAATATTCCTTTTTGTACTCAAATGAGTACTATGTCTCTATCTTCAATACTTTTGTTTTATTCTGCATGCACATGAGGATTCCCACCAACATATAACATTCTTCGCGACAGAACGATATGATAGAATGAACGGAGAGACAACAAAACTTTCTTGGTTAGGCTTTTACCTTTAGTTTGAGCTAAAATGCTTCCCACTCGTTTAAAATGTTATGCAGAAAAAACTTTAGAAGAAAAACTATTGTTATTTTGAAAGAGATCTATTTTATTCTCAGTTAAAGAACAAAATTACAAGTGTATAATTTAAATACAAAGATGGATAAAGAAGGAAAAACAATAGAAGAAAAAAAAAACTTCACTTTTGAGGGAGAGAGATTTGTCATACTTGTATGTGAACCAGGTGGATGATGTGATTGAGAAGAAGAATGTATAAATTTGGCAAAAAAAGAGCTTTGTAACTTTCTATATATAGAAAAAATTGATTAACATAACGAATAGGTTAACCTCATTATTTAAGGATTATTTTTATAGTGTGATTCAGTACATAATAAGTAATAATTGAAAGGTTGTGCTTACTGCTTTTGGGATCCCATTTAGTGGTAATGTAGTGCTCTTCTTTCCACTACAAAAGATTTTCCATTTTGTAAAGAATCACAACAATGTATTTCTGTCTCAAACACAATGGAATTAATTAGATAGTCTTACTATTTTCAAGTCTCAATGTGTTTTTTGCTTTCTTAAGTCAACTCTCTCTTTGATTAGATGAATTTTTTTGTTCAATTCTCCACTTATATATTGGTTGGTTTATTTCTACCTCTCACAATAATAATAAATATATATATATATATATATATATATATATATATATATATTATTATTATTACGAGGTTTTAAAAAATATAATTAACAAACCGGTAAAATATTTACATTGTATAGAATAGTTTTTGAAAAGGAAAAGGTCCACATGCCCACAATATAAAATACCAAAAATACCTTAGTGAACACGCGATGAATCGACCACAAGCACACGAGTAATCTTCTTTTAAATGGTCATGTACTACAATCTAAACAATGATTTAGATCATGATGCACAACTGTGTAGCTAATTTTAAATGATAGTAAAAAAAGACTTCAAATTTAAACGATCAGATAATAAACTCTAAACAATAGTGAGAAAGCTTTAGACATGAACGATCGTATAATATAATCTAAACAATCACCAGATCAGTATACACGATCGTTTAGGTTAGAATAAACGGTCGTGTAGCGAAATAATATACTTTAAACGATCGTGATGACCATGGTAAACGATCTTGTTGATTATGGTAAGTGATTGTGTTTGTTATGGTAAGCGAGTTATGGTAAGCGATCGTGTAGCCAATATAAATAGGGGTGTAAACAGGTTGGATTGAGAGACATTCTCAACCCAACCCATATTTTCGTGTTGGTTAGGTTGGCAACTCGAATAACCCAAATTGTTTTTCAACCCAACTCGTAAAATATTGGATGGGTTAGGATGGGTACCCATCCCAAATTCAAAGTTACAACCGGTTGTCAGGTTATATTATTTTATTTTCATTCCCAACCCATCGAACGTTTAGCTTTTTAAACTAGGTGTGTAAGAATACAGTTTGAACCCGAATAACCTGGACTACCTAACCCATATTATAAGAGTTGAGTTGGATTAGATTTAAATATGGGTTGGGTTGAGTTAAATTTTTTTGATTTTTTCGGGTTGGGTTGGGTCTTGGGTTGGAGGGTTGAGAAATTCGGTTCAACCCAACCCAACTCGAATTAATATAATATATATTATTTAATAAAAAAACAATTAGGTTTCTTATTTTTTTAGGTTTAGATTGTGGTGTATCTTGAACTTTATTATTCATTTATCATTAAAAATGAACTTCATTAACATTTATGGATAATTTTTGGATTTATGTATTTTAAGAACTTTGAATTTATTTGTGTTTGTAATTTTGAATTTATTTATGTTTGTAACTTTGAATTTATGAATGCTTAGTTTGAATTTATTATATTGTATGAAATTTTGAATTATTTATGTTTGAAATTTAAATGTAACAAACCTCTACAATCTGATTTAAATATAACTAGAAACAAAAGAAAAAAAAACCTATACAACCCGACAACTGAATCCAACTCAACCCATATTTTATGGGTTGGGTTGGAAACTAAATTAGGGTTATTCGGGTTGCCAACCCAAATAACCCGAAAATATGGGTTGGGTTGAGAATGTAATATTAATTGATTAATTAATTAACTGATTTGAAAGTTGTATTAATTTAGTATTTTTTAAATTAATAGAATTTCATCATTCCCTCCTACCCCTGAAGGAAATGGAGTTATAAATATGCAAAAGAAAAATAGTTTTTCTTAAATAAAAGAGAAAGGCAATGTTTTTTCTCTCTGCAAAAATAATTTTCTGTCTAAAATTTTTTCCACTCCAATTGGTTCCCACAAACCAATCTCATCCCACAGGATATGAATGTATCCGACAGGTGATGTCCCTAAATTTAGAGATTTAGTAGATTCAGAGACGGAAAACTACATAAGTTTCTCTCTCTCAAATCTATACTTTATTAAAGCATGCTTAATAAGAAAATAAGTTTCTTAATTATATTTTGCCCAATGTATTGGTATTTTGAGATTTCCAATTTAAATTGAGGAATGGTTCCGTAAAATCTTCCGCTGCCAAGACTTTTATCCCTTCAATTACATGATAAAATCGGTCTAGATAAGACAGCACCTTTGGTCTTACTATTCTGCTGGGACTCGGTGGTAGCAGCTAACTGGTCAGTGTAGCCCTATACCTCTGATTATGCACATTGACCATCAAAAACTTAGTATATAGAGTATCGAGCTAATCAACTTTTAAAACATTTCTATTTAAACTCATGCTTTTAAACAACTTTATAAGACAATGAACTTTTCTATTTCAGAAACTCCAACATGCTCGTAAATCATAACTTTGCAAATATCCATAAACTTAACAATAATTACATGCTTTGAAATCATTTCTATTTAAACTCATGCTTTTAAACAACTTTCTAAGACAATGAACTTTTCTATTTCAGAAACTCCAACATGCTCGTAAATCATAGCTTTGCAAATATCCATAAACTTAACAATAATTACATGCTTTGGAATCATTTCTCCATAACACACTTTAATACTATTTAAAACATATGTATAAATCAGTAAACTCAACATTCAATCGTCAAAGTTTGCTTTAAACATTTGATAAATGATTGGATTTAGAAATCAACTTAGGGTTTAAAGGTATTTGCAAAAAGAATGTTATTGACACTTTCACTGTTAAAACGTTTAATGTATTTATGTCAAGGGTTAGTTGAGGTTGCTGAGGAGGCGAATGGCTTCGGCAGGCTTCACGCCACGTCTCAGAACGACAAACAGGTACCTGAGATGGGGTGTTACATATGACGTGTCATTGAATATGGATCATTGCATGCAAAATGCTCTCTATTATCATGCTAGTTGACATGATCATTGCATGCATAACGCTCCCAATGTTCCCACCGCCTATTACCAAGTCCTTATTGTACAAGTTTTCCTATTGCTTGCCCAAATGTAAGCGAAACAATAGGTTTAGTCAAATTAACTAAGGTCGAACACATGGAATTGATATCAAAGCTTAGTTCTAAGGTTTACTCATCAATTAAGCATTGTGACAACTCAGTTAAAAGAATATATAAAAATCATAACTACCTAAGTATCCTAGAGATGCTGCAAAGGTGACTTAATGAGGTGGTTGATAGAAAGAAGAAGGTGCAAACGGGGCATGAACTAACTTGTACTAAGGGAAGGGATGAAGGAAGGTTTAAGGTTTTCAGGTGAATAAGCTTTACAACCACCTCAATGCGATATAACTCACTAAACTTGCTCATGATTAAGATGTGCTCCTCTCAGAGTTATTGAACGCCAGACTTGGTCTCCTTTTGGGATTCAAATGACTAAGGCAAGTTAAGTAATTAAGGTATATCTATAAGTATTTACTTATATTACTTATAAAGCTTCACGTTTAAGGATAGAAACTTCAGCGCCTGTTATCCACACTTGTTCACCTTTTGGGATACAAATGATGAAAATTATCTTGCTAAGTCGAGAAAACTCTTCCTTGCTCGTGTTAGCCACGTCCTTTCTACTTACCTTCTTAGGTAGTTGGCGACATATACTGGCCAAGTGATGAAAATAACTCAGCTAAACGATAAACATTATAAGTAGAGCTTCTTATCAAGCATGCATCATAAGTCTAAACTACGAATAACACAAATACAAATTAACAGTACAAAGATGGGATCTTCTTCACTCAGACTACAAGATTTCATTCCACAGATTGACTAGAGAAGATGAAGATGTGCTTTACAGATGGTAGTAAGGCTAATCCCTGCCACTAGCTCTCTAGGTTCCTACCCTCCTCTTCAAACGAGGGATCATTGCCCGTTTAGGCGTCTAGTCGATCCGGTTAGAAGTTTGGATGTCATTTTCTTGATGATGATGAAGCTTCTTATATAGGCATATTTAGGCAGGAAATTTATCGTTCTTATAAACCATGGTTCTTGAACTCCCTAAAAAAAATGAAGTGTTAAGTGTTATGAGAAGCTTAGTGTTGTTATTCTCTGTTAGGTGGAAAGAAGAAGGTGAATTTTACCTAAGTAAAAAGGTTTAACTTGACGGCCAAAACAAAGTGTTAGAGAGATTATTTGTGCAAGGTGTTAAGCATAATGTTAGGTGTTTTGGTTGGCTTAGGCAAGATGGTGTGTTAAGAAACTCTAAAGAGGTTATCTTGTGCTGTGGCAAGTATGGGCAGCAAGCTTGAAGTTAAGTGGAAGAACCTCCATTGAGCCTCCATTGAGCTTGGTGAAATGATTCTATTTTAGGCGAGAAGATTGACATTAGAGGTTAGGCTTGCCCAAGGAGGATATGATTAAGAAGAGGTTTGTGGTCAAGGAGTTTAGAGGTTAGTTTGTGAGGAGGCATTGCACTTGGCGAGGAAGAAGTGAAGGTTAGCCATTTAAAAGTGCTCCTAAGCATTTTAGACAGTCGGTTAAGTGGTTTCCAGGTGTCCTTAGCATGCAAAATGGTGGTTCATGCAAGTAGAAGGTGACTAAGTCCACTTTCCAGACAACTCTATAAATTGGCTCACTTCAAAACAAAATTTCTCTCAATTCTCTCGTGCAAATTGAGTGATTCAAATTGGAGGAGCTTTTTCTGTGAGTCCATTTTCAAGTGTGGAGCTGCCAAATGAAAAAAATTAAGGAAAGATTGAGTTTGATGATGAAGAACATAGGAAGGTTAAATTTTGAACGATTCTGAGTAGTGTTGAGTTTATGGAGGCCACAGAACTCAATTCTTCGAATTTGAAACTGAGATTTTGAGATAAGATATTTATCTCATTTATAAGAAAGTTTTAAGTAGGAAGTTTTTCCTTTTGAGTTCTGGACTAAACGTTATGAATTTTTTAAAATTAATAGTAGTTTTTTAGAAAGTTTTAGTGTTCTGGATTATTGTGGAGGTCGGCCGAGGATCAGGGTGAAAGAGATTGTTCATCGCGCAAGGTAAGAAATCGGTTATTTTAGGTGTTTGGAGTGTCAAGCGAGATGGCCAAATGCATAACTAGGTGGCAAGGGGCGCGTGCGCCAGGCTATGCGCACGGGTTGTGCGTTCTCGCTCACGTTGTGTGGTCAGGCCGTGAACGTTGCACGACACCCTAGCATGCGGCAAGGCCAGGCACGCACGAAAAGCACGTGGCAAGACTTTCTGATGGTTTGCGCATGGGCGTGCATGCCTGCCGCCCAGGCCATACTGCCATGACACCCAATTTTGATATTTTTGAAATTTTTGGAGTTTGTTTGGGTAAATTTTGATTATGGAAGATTAATTTAGGTTTAAATTTTCAATTTTCAGGATAAGAAAGTATTGGAAAAATCTATAGGCCGAGAGGCTACGAGAGGCTAATTGAGTACTGTGAGTGACTTTTAAATGTTTTAAAAATGGTTTTTAACTGATTGAACTTCAATATTTATAAATATGTTTTTAAAAGTAAATGTTTACTATTTGAGCTTGAGAAAATTATTATGATTTTTAAGCATGAGTTTAGAAATGCTTTACCATGCAAAAGGTATTGAAAGGTAAATATTTATGTGTTAGGCATGTTTTGCAAGCAAAGTGATTTGAGTATACAAGCTTTAAGCATGATTTGAGATTTATGAATGAGATCTTCATAAGTATGCAATTTATATATTTAAGTCTATACCGAACTGATTATGAGATACATATAGTAACCTTACGACCTTATTATAGTTCTTGTACACAAAAGCCCTACAGTGAGGATATTCAGTAGATACCTAGCTTTTTCACCATTTGTGACTAGGTTTGAGATGAGGGCCTCTTCGGATGCCTGGTTTTCCATCTTTTAGTTATCTATAGAATAGGGCACTACTGATGCCTAGGTTATTCGTCCTGTAAGTATTGTATCACAAGATATGGTTTCCATGCCTAGTATATTCATCTCGATTGATACATAAAGATATACAATATAGCAAGAAAAAGGAAGTTTAAAGCTTTTGTTTCTGAAAAGATGTTTTACACTAATGCATCACCTTAATTAAAGTTGTAATTGTTTTACTCAAGCATATGCTAAAAGCATGTTTTAGTTAAATTAGTCACTCACTGGGCTATCCAGCTCATGCTTTTAAATTGTTTTCTAATATTTTAGGTAGAGATCGTGGAACCGGTACCTGACTCCATTGTCAATCTGCTAATGGCATAGTTTTGAGTCCCTTTCAGTATGTATTGTTTTGAGTTAGTCTTTTGGGTTGTATGTAAGCTGGGAGTTTTGATCATGGGGTTTTGTAGTCTGTTTAGCTTAACTCTGATACTAGTTGTTTGTATATATGTCTATATTAGACTCATGATGTTTAGTATTATGTAATGTTGGGTTATGTATACAAGAACTATAATAAGGTCGTAAGGCTACTATATGTATTATATCGCATCTAACCCTAGTAACTTTATGTTGTCTAGTGGTTGTTGTCGTTTATGTTTTCGTTGTGTTATCCATTTTAAGTAGAAGTAAGTTTAGGATCGATAGTTATTACTGAGGTTAGATGTGATATTTGTTGGCTAGCTCACGATCTCTTGGGCTAAGAGTAGGTGGCTTGGGAGGGGGTGTAACATTTCTGACCATGTCAGCGAAGAAAGTTGTTCGTTATGTTTCGTCAAGTCACATCACTCCATTTGCCACTTTTGTCTTCTAGCAAACTTCTTTCTCGCGTGGTGATTTGGTCTTCTCTCTTTGTATTTGTGTAAGTTCCTCTGCGATTTGCTAGTTTATTCTTTTGTTAATAATATTGTGTTTAGACACTAAAAATGGGATAAAGCATACATCAAGCTTATGTAGAGTGTATTTCTATATATTTATGTATTTACAACATAAACTACACATTTTGGCACACTTACCACTCATTTTGGTTCCATATTCGACTTAAAAGGCGATAATAACTTGTACTTGGAGTTGTTAGAAAAGATGCTCAAGGGGGATGTGTTTAATAGATTAAGAACTGATGTGTTTAACAGATTAAGAACTTTGCTTGGAGTTCTAAGAAAAGATGCTTAAGGGGATGTTCAAAAGTTAAAAGCATATTTTAATTGAACTAAGTTACATACAAAATTAGGACACAATGTCAAAGTTATATATAATTAACGAATAGTTGGCAAGATTATTTAAAATTAGATATGCTGATGGATTAAGTAAGAAATTAATTGTCATGCAAAGTTATGGTCTAGACAATCCTATAAATAGGATTAACATGTTGTATTGTAAAGCATCCAAGCTAAGTGCGAAGAAGAATAGACAAAGAGAGTTAAAGCAGTCTTCCAAATAAGTTTTTTATTTCTTCTCTCAAATATTATATTTTATGATTATTTATTTGGGGTTTCATTATATGCTTGCAACCATTATTTCACCAATAGCAAGAAGATTATGCCTTACAGTTTCGTAAGAATTTTAATATAAATGGTTATGCCTAAATTCCATATTGTTATATAAACCTTGTCATAGTATTATTGTCCCTAGTTTTGGGCTCAAGCATTACATTATCACATAACATGTGAAAATTTCATGGGTTGACATTAAAAACTTCAAGGTTTTATGTCTATGTCTTATAAATTAGTTAAAATTAAACTTAGGGAGCATTACCATAGTGCAGCCACATCATCCTTCTATCTATTGCCAAGTTACTGCTATAGGACTTCTAACAGCATATTTTCCTGAGATCCAAACAAGAGATCCAAAAGAAAACGTATCCAAAGCTTCCTTTCCTCCTAATGAAACAAATCTCACTTGGTAACTCAACTGCTCTCCCAAACTCCCAAAACTTAACTTTTCAGGCTTCACAATAACTGTTATTCCTTTTGGATTGTTGATTTTAACAGTGTAATCACTCCTTGAGATACCAACATTTGTCACCGTTCTTTTCAATGTAATACTAACTTTTTTGGCCTTCTTCTTCATGAACACAGAGAAAGAAGGGTAGTTCAAGTCTCCTGGCTTAACAACTGTTCTTTTTGATGAACAAGTAAAATTCCCTCGTGAAACTAAAGCAATTTGTGTTGAGTTATACTTCAAGCTACACAAGTAGTTTATGTAATCTTGGGGTGTGATATCGTAGATGAGCCCGGGATCCGATGCTTTCTCGGGATCAACATGGCCAGAACCAAATGTAAAGGGGGTTGCCGGTTCGCCATTAGCTTGACCGACGTCGGAAATGAGACTCATTTTGTTGTCAGTAATGTAGGCGGTGGTCATAAGCGCAGATTTAATCGCAGCAGGTGACCAATCGTTGTGAGCCGATTTAAGTAAAGCAGCTAAACCACTAACATGAGGGCAAGACATAGAAGTCCCTGAAATGATGTTGAACAACACTCTTCTTGTATCAGACTCTAGCTCACTCGGGCTAACAATTGGAGGCCAAGCGGCTAATATATTAACACCAGGTGCAGTTACGTCTGGCTTTATAACATCAGGTCCAACTAAACTTGGCCCTCGAGAAGAAAATGCAGCCACTCTCGGTGCTTGACTTCCATATTTAGTCCCTTCGAACACAATCAAAGCTTTCGCTTGTGTTTTTGAGGATGCTGTATAGTCTAAGATGGCTTTGCCAGCTAAAGCTCCAAGAGTAGTGGCTGGCAAAATATGAGGGTCAGCAAAAAGCTCTTCACCTTCAAATTCTGTATTAATTAAAATCATTCCAGCTCCTCCAGCTAACTTCACTTGCTCGCCTTTTTCAGTTCTTGAAATTTGTCCTCTTTCACATACAACAATTTTTCCCTTCACCATTGATGGGTCAAGGGAACCAGCAATGCAAAAATTTGTTTCTTGTCCATCACCAGCAGTATTGTTATAAACAAGTGGGAGTTCATTTATGCTCTTGCCATAATACAAAGAAGATCCTTCAAAAACTTGCCCATTTCCAAGCTTGACAGTGGTTGGAAAAGTTCTGTCTGTGTAACTAGCAGCGACTGTCATGATCCATGGGGCTGCATTACCAACAGTTGAGGGTGACGGACCAGAATTACCGGCTGAACATGAAACAAAAACCCCTTTTTCAATAGCACCAAATGCAGCTATGGCAATGTTATCTTTGTAAAAAGAACTAGAACCGCCTCCCAAAGAGAGTGATAGAACATCGACTCCATCGGCAACGGCGCTGTCCATGGCTGCGAGAATATCGGCATTGGCACAGCCTAGAGGCCAACATACTTTGTATGCTACGATTCTGGTGAAACAAGGTTTTAAATGTCAATGGAAATGGAATGCACACCTTCAATAATTAAAAATAAATGACCCTTATGATAAGTATTAGATTTATATGACTAGTACTTTGTTGATAGTTTTATGGGCAACACTTAAAAACACCTTGGACATCATAGGACTAGAAGTATTTGTTTCAGTCACCCAAATCTAAAAGGAAAATTTTTATTTTTTTTTCCTTTGAAAAGTAAATTTATAAATTTGGTAAACTATGTTTAGATCAGAGAAATGAGAATGCATCAATTAGTTTTTTTTCTTCTCATTTATATTAAAAAAATTTAAGAAGTCAGATGGTTTAGCGATGTGTTGGTATAATGATTTTAAACTTTTTTCGAATAAAGTTCTCAATTTTGTGATGCTGTCTATTTTAGTTTTCATATTTAAAAAATTTATAACTTATAAAGTTCAATTTTATGTTTAACAAGTATTTAACGACTTTGATCCCTTCTAATAATAAATACGGTGTAAGAACAATTTTAAAGCCGTGTTGACTAAATAAACCTATATCTATGAAATTTTATAGTACGTATGAAAATAAAGTTATTAAAATTTACAGAATTAAGAGACACAACCTAAGAGTTCAAAGACTAAACTTATCATTTAAGTTCATTGTTATGGTTTTGTCTATACGGTAATATTGACTATATATCAAAGATCAACTGCATAAATTTAATACCTTGAGGTGAACCTAATTCCAGAGGCTACTCCCATGCCTTGGTTAAAAAAGCTTGCGTTATTAACAATGCTTCCTGCAGCAGTTGAAGCCGTGTGTGTACCGTGGCCATTAGAGTCTCGGGGGGATCGGAATATCCCTGTTTCGTTCAATCTACCGACGATCGCCTCGTATCCTTTAATGTAGAAACTTGCTCCAATGAGCTTTTTGTTACAATTAGAAGAAGAGAACCTTGGGCCTGTTTGGCAAATGCCTTTCCATTTTAAGGGCACAGAGGAAAGACTCTCGTCTTGAAAACTTATATGCTCAGGCCAAACGCCAGTGTCAAGCAAACCAATAATTATATCAGAAGCTAGGTTTGAGGAATTCCAAAGGCCATGGTCTCTTTGTAGGCCAAGAAACTGAGGAGAGTGAGTGGTGTGAAGTTGTAGTAGTTCATTTGGAGTGGCTGCTAGAAACCCTGGAATTTTGCTTAAAGAATGAAGCTTTTTTGAGGTGAGTTTTGCAGCAAAACCTGAAAATTAATCAAGCTCTTAAATTTCTGTATACAGAAGAATGATATTTATATATTGATGATAAAATATGATGGTCAATAAAATATTACCATATCATGTCGATTAAGTGCGTGTTTCAATTTTACCTAGCCTTCTTAGTATTTTGAATGATATGTTTGAGAGTGATTTTGACATGCATTTTAAAAATTATTTATGTATAAGGAGTCTGAGCCTTCTTTTGGTGTTCTCAGTATGTAATTCTCAACATCTTAACGTATGCTTCTTTCGGCTTTGGAGCTTCCAATACCATATTTAATAGTATCGAGTTTCATCTCAAAATCAATTGATAATGTAAAGAGTAGTTCATCTATCTTATAAGAAGTATGAGTCTATTTGATCTTTTCAAAGTAGGAGGCTCAACCTCTCAACATAAAAAGTATGTTCCAACATGAAAAGTATGTTAAAATGAGTAAATTTAAAGGTTAAATTAATTTTAAACAAGTAAAAGTATGTTTCTAGTGATTTTGAACCTTAAAAAAGTGATTTTATAACGACTCTCAGGTACTAATCACTAAACTGCTTATTTCAAATTAGTATTAAAAGGGATTTTTATAACTTTCATAATCAAGATAAATTTGAGAAATTAGAGAAGTGTGCAGACAAAATACTTAAAAAAGGGTTTTAGAGGAAGTATATTTACTTATCTTTCCCAACAGCTTGTATAATTATGTTCTTATAAAAGTAATGCTAGATACTGATATTTGCAAACATAAACATAGTTTAACTGTTATCAACCTTGAAGTCTGAGGTTGGATCTTTCTATTGTCAGTTAATAGAAACACCGTATTTCTATTCTGTCATTTTTATATAATTATGACTTCAAATTTCCGTCAAAATCAATATTTTAAATCTTACCAGACAGGGCAGTTTTGTAAACGTAGAGAATCTCTGCAGCATTTGATGCTTCTTCTTCGTTGTCATCGAGAGACGAGAGTTTATTGACAGAATCAATAATGTCTGTGTACCATTGTTCAGGGATGGGGGTGACCATCTTTGTGGCGTCCATGTGAATAATGTAAGTCTGTTGATCCACAACAGCACTTGAAACTGCAAGCATTATTGACAACAACACCCAAACCTCTCTAAACCCCATTGTGCAGCTGCAAAACAAAACTAAAATTACAACCTATGTTCGTTTGTGTTATTTGAACTCTTAAGTAATTAAGGTCTAACATAATTGCAACAACGGAAAATGTAATGACTAAGGTTCCATCTTTGGCTAGATAAGGAAATAATAATAGGTATGATGTTCGATATCTTCTTTTAGTCCCATCCTGCATAACTCCAGTAGACAACATTGTTCTTCCTAATAGAACACAACTGTAGATAACACTAATTTATAATTATTTTCCCCAATTTATAGTTATCGAGCTTTTCAAGTTACTTCTTGCCTATTTGAGTTTTAATTGTCAACACTTTTTGTTGTTCATCTTAGAAATTCATCCACAATAATGTTGCACCAATGAATTCTATTTGTCTATGCTCAAGACATTTGTTAAGATCGTACCAATGAACACGAAAAATAATATTTGTAACATGACTTTAATTCCAACTATTATCGGATACCCTTGTGACTTTACATCTAGCTCCACACTCGTAATGATGCACATCTATCGAGATAATAAATGGTCACGAATAAATTATGAACGCTAGAGAGAAAAAAAAAAGAAACATTCATTGTATCCTAACGTAATATTTTCATCCATGCATTTGAAAGACATTAGAAGGAAAAAACCTCATATATTACTAGAGATCTTTTATCTTTAATCACTATAAACACATCAAAAAGCAAAGAAAACTCTATACATTATTGATGATGCATCATTATAAAAAAAAAAACACAACCAAATAAACTTCAGTTTAAAAAAGAGAGAGTTTTACTCACTGTTCTGGGCTTGACCAGATAGTGTAGTTAAGAAGAAGAAGAATATATAAATTGGCATGAAGAGACGTCTCTCTATATATATACAAATAAATTGAAGAAGAAAAGGCATAACTCAAACTCAATATTTAAGTACTTTTTCAAATAGCGATTAATTTGCACAAAATAAAGTAATCATTGAAAGGTTACAAGTTTGAGAAATCTCTCTTTAGTGGTATTGTAGTGCACGCCTTTCCACTAAAAAAAATAAAATTATGTATCTCATAAAAACCCACCAAAATGGATGTCTGTCTCAAATGACAATAGAATTTATGCACCTTTTTTCCCATTCCTCATGTGTTGCTTTCTTAAGTCAACTATCTTTTCATTTGAATAGACTTTTTGCTTCAAGTTTTCCACTTATATTGGATGGTTTCTAATTCCTTTGTACCTCACAAAAAGAGTCTACTTTTTTTACATTTAATTAGTGTTTGTGTGTGTGAGAGATTACTATTGTTGAATGTAAAAAATTAACTTAATTTATACTAAACTAATAAGTTTCTTACTACTTCTTCTAGTGTGTTAGGGGAGGTGTTAAACCTAAATAAAACTACTTTTTACATGAAATTTACTTGTTATCCAAGTGTTCAGTTAATTATAAGTTGTCACATGCTAATTTTTTTAAATTATTTTTCTTATTATATAACTTAAGAGGGTCTATATATATATATATGGAGATTTGTGTAACAGTCCATTATTAACTTAATGTCTCTCCATATTCATAGAAAAAAATGATTTCTATGGGGCAAATATTTAACCAGACTATTAAGTGAGTTGAATTGAGTAACTTTTTCTTCTTCTTTTTTTTTTTTTTTAATTTTAGATAACTGTGAATGGTTTTTTGTGCATTTTTTTCCATCAACACAATAATTGAAAATGGAATAAAAGATATAACAAGTATGGCTCAAGCTAAGTAAGACTCAACTAAAGTTTGAACCTATGACACTAATAAATGTAGACTAAAAAAATTAAGAGAAGAAGGTGCAATTAAAACCGAAATTACAATTTATAGTTTGTTTCAAAAATGAGAAATCATTTTCTGTTGCAATCAGAGGTTTAAGTTTGAAAGTCGACTTGAACCTAGATCAATTTAGTGTAAAGCTGTGTGATTTGATAGCACATAATTTATGTATGTTCTCAAAACCTTAAGTTGGTAAGTGAAGATAATTTTACTTATATATCATCTCATCTCGAAGTTATTAGAGGTTTGATCCCACCCTACACGTATCATAAAGAAAAATAAAGGTTAGGTTTGAAAAAGAAGGGGATCTAAGTAGAGAGAGAGAGTTGAAGAATGAACCCTATAACTTTGTGTGGACCAACACAATGTGTAAATGAGTTAGTTGGCATTCGGCCTCAGAAAGACTTGATCAGATCCTTATAGTTGAAGTTTTGCTTTGAGTCCATTTCAAGCTTTTTATATGTATATATGGTGCAGTTAATAGTAAGAGTGAAGTTAAAGAACTTTTGTTATCATGATATATACCAACCAGCTGACATTAATGTCGGGATTCAAGGTGCCCAATTCTTTTGTTCATCCTCTTCATTCTAAGAAATACCTTTCTGTTTTTTTGTTTGCTTTTGGAATCATTTACACAATTATTCTTAAGGCATGTCTAAAAAAATTGATGATTCAAAAAACATCAACTCAATTCAATCCATACAATTTAATTTCCGTTTAGTTATTAACTCTATCTTGATTGGGTTCGGCTAAATTAATAAATGAAAATCTTATGTGTTTGCTTGGTTAATGGGTTATTAACGAGAAACAATCCAAACCAACTTAAACCTATTATTAATTTTAAAAAAATAATTGTAATTGATGGTTATTTGAGGAATAATAATTAAGAATATAACAATATTTAAAAAAAATTACAAATATAATAAAACTAACGCTGATAGACTTGTATAATTGGTAGACTCGTATGACCTATAAGTGATAGACCAATATTTACAATATAGTCTATCAATGATAAACTTGGATCATTGATATAATTTGATAAATGTTGCTATATTTGTAAAAAAATTTAAATGTTGCTATATACTTAATTATTTTGAATCTAATTGCTAAATTTACAACGATCACTCAAAATAATTTTTTTCTCCATCAACCTGATGGGCTAATATTTTGCTTAATCTTTGGACTAAAGTTTAACCAAAACCAAGGTAGCCCATATGTTTCATGACTGAGTTTGGTTGAGTTCATTATTTATTAAG
Source organism: Cucumis sativus (assembly GCF_000004075.3). Lineage (NCBI taxonomy): Eukaryota > Viridiplantae > Streptophyta > Magnoliopsida > Cucurbitales > Cucurbitaceae > Cucumis > Cucumis sativus. The sequence continues at coordinate 10,506,285 of NC_026659.2, forward strand.
AAAAGGGTTTTAATTACTAAGGCGTAAAATGATATACCATGTTATAATAACATGGATACAAACTTTTCAAATAAATGTCCTAAATCGACTTATATTTGTCCAAGTAATGACCAATTTACTCATATTTATTATTAATAATATATTCAAAAATAGAAAAATAAAATAAGGAAAGTGGACCCTGATTAAGATTTACATTTATTAGATATGGTTTGTAAATATGATAGGTGATTAATTTTATTATGATAATATTATAATCAAAATTACCTCTTAATTTTCTTTTTTTCTGTGATTCTGTTAAAATATTCTTCCCTCTCAATCTTTTTCTCAATTTCTAATCTCTCTCCATTCATTTTTTCTTTCGTTTTTCATTGTTTTTTATTTATTCCACGTATTAATATATTTCATTAAATTTGCATTCATTTTTTTATCGTGGAAGTTAATTTGTAAAATCTTTCTATGATTGGAATTGTTTCAATTTAAATAGATCATCATGACCTCAATATATTTAACATAATATTAGATAACATCGTATGTGTGCATATTTTACATTGTATTTTAATTTAGGAACAAATTTTACATTATGTGAAAGTACAAATTTATATCAATACAATTATAAAAATGTATTACTAATGATATTTTATATATACGGTATAGTATATAATATATTATGTGTCTGCTACTTAAAGATATATTTTGTGTGTGATGTTTAATGTTTAATGCTTAATGATATTTAATACAAACTATAACATATATGAAATATTACGTGTTTGTTGCTTAATTATATACTATGTGTGTTGCTTAATGCTTAATGCTTAATGCTTGATGATATATGATATCTATTGTAAGCTATATGATATTTTTTCAATGATGTACGTTCGCAGGGTGCATCATTGATCATAAAAAAGAATAAATAGTCAAGAGTCCATAAACTTAAAAAATAAGTTCATTATATATTGTTTACTATATTACATAATTGAAGAAAGAAAATTAATAACATGAAACAATTAATTGAAGGAGATGACCATCTTAATATTCAACAATTTTCGTCATACTTAACAAGAAATAATAGGATTATATGTGTTACTGCTTATGTATTATTTTAAATATACAAGTATATATATAGGTCATGACACATAATTGTTTTAAATATGTAGTGGTATATAATAATAATGAAACAAATATGCACCGAAAGGAATAGAAGTATATATCAATAATATATCCATATCAATATAACTACCTAACTTGGATAGAAGATGATTGTACAAGTCTTGAAAAGAAATGTGTTATTTCACTAATATTTCGGAAACACTATAACAAAGTAACGTAGTTGTTACAATTATCATTGAAAAAACCATCATAATATACCATTGACGGTAAATTTAAGAAACAAAAATAAGAAAAGAAATAAGTTCAATGAAACGAATATACATCGACAATAAATAATTATATAACTGTTTGTGTAACAACTTATGTATTATTAAAAATATGCAGGTGTATATATCTAATATATCAAAGAAGAGAATTATATTATATAGTAATACATAATACTATATATTGTTGATAGAACATTTAAGAAACAAAAAAAATGAAGAAGATTGACCAGAATATTGACTTCAATGAACTTTTAGTTACGGACACTTTAGGGAAAAATTAAACATGAACTATATATATATGGAAAAATTTATGTAAATAAGAAGAATAAAGAAATATGAATGAAGGAAAGGGGAAGAACAAAATTGAAATACCAAACCGAAAAACCGTCGAAGAAAATTGTAACCATAGACCGTGGAAGGCGTCATAAAATAGGTTTGTGAAAATTTGATATTGAGTTGAGAATGAAATTGAGTAAATAGGTTTGTGAAAATTTGATATTGAGTTGAGAATGAAATTGAGTAAAGTGAATTTATAAAAATGACTAAATATAATATTATCATATTAGCTTCAACTTAATAAATCTACATTAAATAATATCGTAAATATAATTGTGAATTATTTATTATAATAATTATGGAAGTTGTAAAATAGACAATAAATTTGGTATAATATAACTAAGGTAACATTTATTATATATTTTGGAAAATGAATTATATTTAATATTGATGTGAATGTTAAAATGGTTCCAAAAATATGAAATTTTAGTTAAAATAATAAATAAAATATTAGGACATTAGTGAAAAACTTGTCTAAAGTAGGTGATTTTTCTAAATCTTTCTTAAAAAAAAAATTGGGTCCAAGAAATGTACAACTGATGAGTTGTTAGACCAACAATAGGCCATGAAGTTCTACAATATAAATGAACTGAATCATTAAAGAGTTTAATTTCAAGTTAAGCTTTCAAATACGAAGAGTTATAAGTAGTTGGCAACCGAGATGATATGAAGTTCTATGATATAAATGTAACGCTCAACAAGCTCAATTTGTTCATGTGATGTTTAATGTTAAAGGAAACTAACTCAATTGTATTTGAGAATTCCCCTTATTTGAGATGAATCTTCCCAATAGTAATAAGAATAACTCAATTTTAAAAAAAATAGGTAAATAACTCCAATAAAGCTAAATAGATCTTTACTTAGAAAGATTGATAAAGGATATATTTAGAAGAAAGGAGAGAACTTGTACTGAACTCTACACTATCTAACTGACCAAACTAGATTGAAAGTCCTAAACATGTATTCTATCAATCGGTGAGAAATTTCATTCAAATTCAAATCATGTTCTCCATATTTTACAACATTTAATTTTATGTCCTTTAACTACTATGATAAATGAAAATGCATAACATTAAATAAGTACATAATTCATTACAGCTGTTAATGAAGCTGCAATTCTATATTTCGTTATGACTTTGGGTGTCCAAGTGACTCTTGAAGTTTCAATTGTTGCAACTTTCGAAGTTTATTGGGAAGCTTAGCTTGAAAGTGACTCGTTCTATGCTTCAGTTAATTAATGCCAATTATTTCCTTATATCAACAATTGATACTAATTGAATTGGATCTAAAAAGTGCTCGAACCCAACTCATCTGGACCAACGAACACCATAGTTTCACTAATTATATTTGATTGAGATTAGAGTAAGCTATACATTAATTATAATCATATCAATTGAATCCTTTATTTATTTATTTATTTTATAATTAGTAGCACATTACCCCAAAAAGTTTAAAACCTTATGTTTTAATCTTGGGGAGAAAAAACTTATTTTTCAAAAAACTAAATTTTATTTTAAATTATTTGATAAAAACGGTTTAAAATGCACTTTAAAAGCTATATTAGGCTGTTGTGAAATACTTTAATCTTTTTCAAATTAACTTATTTTTTAATTAAATACTTGAAAATGTATTTCAAACACATTCTCAATTAATGTGTGAAGAAAAAATTAATATTACATCATTAAAAGAATATTTACCATAATTGTTTCTTAGTTCTTTCTCTTCTATTTCAAATTAAACAACACAATTTTTCGGGTGGAAAATAATTTTTAAGTTAAATATTCAAACCTTTTGATATGTTGATGCAAAATTTTGGCCAAGAAAAAACGTAGTTAACCCTAACATGAAAAGAACAATATAATTTCTAATTTGAGGGAGAGAGGGACATGACCTGAAAAACAATGAAAAATGGCTCTGTTGTTAAGTTAGTGAGAGAACTACAGAATAAAGAAGTCGGGAGTCTAAGTTACCTTATATCAAACCATAATAGAATGTATTTATAGGGTATTTGATAATGGGTTTATGTTTGTTCAACTATTAGGATACGAGTTACTCAATTCTAGATAAAATAGGTCATCTCTCAAGCTGAATGAGTCAGAGGGTGCCAAATGGAGAAGGTTGGTCTCAACCTCATCCTGCCTCATTTTTGGGCGAGGAGGTTGATTTGGACTTTCAACCTACATTATCATTTTTTCATGGCTCAAATAAGTCATAGTATGTTTCAATCATTGAATAGATAAAGTTGGACTCGACCTTGATCGAGGGTCTTAATTGGCTATATCTTGGACTTAAAGTGCTATTTTGGGTCAAAGCATGCATAAAACATGCAAGACTCTAATCACATGCCACCAACGCGATAAAGGCCCTATGAAAAGGATGTTGTGCAATGATATTTTTGATAGTAGAACATGTTTCACGAAGAGAGGTACATGGCAGATAACTAAGCAAGTTAAGCTACTTCACCTAGGAACCGTGATGTGACCTTGATGTCAGTAGGCCGACAATTGATACCACATCACTGCCCAATCCAAAGATAGAAGAAGGGTTGGGTAGAGATATATGACTTTTCGAAATTGGACCACTTATCGCAACTAGCAAAGATAATCATTCTGGCGTGGGTAGAATCATCGAAAAAACCTATAAATAGAGGTATTCAGATTAGCTTGGAGTTGCTTTTATCTTGAGCTCATTTAAGAAAGAATTAAGAGGATTTTAGAAGTTTTCAGAGATCCAAAACAAGCGTGAATCAGACAAGAATTGCAAGAAAGTGAAAGAGAAACTCTTGGCTGAGAAAGCTAGATTAGGGAGCTAGTCGACTTTGACTGTGAGTGGTTCTTCTTACAGAATGTTTCTAAATAAAATGGATTTCTAAAATGTGTTTGAAGTCCAATGTATATTTTCTATTGAGACCATGAATTATGTGATTTTCCCTATGCCTTCAAATTTGTAAAAATGTCTATGATTTATAAACGAATAGGGCTTATTGTAAATGGTAATGATGTGATGAAATAATGTTTTTTGAAGAATGTATGAGAACTACTAAAGATCGAAATGAAATAATCTTTGTACCCTATGCAATGTAATACCTCATACTTGTTGTGTGTTCTGGTATGGGAGGCCATATCCTTGCTGTGTGACTTGGGATAAGATCACATAGCTATGTGATCTGGAATAGAATGCCCTATTTGTAACGGCTCAGGCTTAGGATTAGGACCATGATTTGGAATTTGAATGCAACATCATCCTTACTATTCTTAAAGGCTTATTAGAGTGAAAGTTCTCCCACAAAAACCAATACGAGTCCTTTCAGCATGCTTTGTCCTCACTCACATGCATCCTAGAAAAATTTTCAGGAGGTCACCCAACAAAGAATTACCCCAAGCTAAGCACGTTTAACTTTGAAGTTCCTATGATCGAGGCAACGAAAAACAAGGTACCTAGGTGGATTGTCTTTGGATTGAAAAGTGATGTGACCTTGTTTTTCGTTGGCTTGATCATAGGAACTTCAAAGTTAAGCGTGCTTAGCTTGGGGTAATTCTATGTTGGGTGACCTGGAAATTTTTCTAGGATGCATGTGAGTAGGACAAAGCATGCTGGAAGGACTCGTGTTGGTTTTTGTGGGGAGAACTTTCACTCTAATAAGTCTTTAAGAATAGTAAGGATGATGCTGCTTGGTCGCAAGGGATGCAGGAAAATGTCAAAGATTCGAATTCCAAATCCTTGTCCAAATCCTGAGCCTAGGGCGTTACACAATTCATGTTGTGTGATTTTGAATAGGATGCCTCATATTTTCTATGTGATTTGGTATGATATGCTTTTTACTTCCTGTGTGATATCGCATCGGAAGATACGTTATGCGTAGTGGAATTGTCTAAATGCATTGAGATTACTCTGCATAGTTGCAACCTGACAAAAGAGTGTGGTAAACGCTTGAGTTGAAAAAAGAGGTACAAAGATGTAATTAAACAAGCAAAACAATTTTGTGAGATGATTAAGCAGTATGGATATGTTTTTCCTTATAAAATGTGATGGATGATAAAAGGAGTGAGTCTCACTTGAGAGTTATGGCTTGTTGATAAATTGACATGTTGAAAAATGTTTAATGCCTTGGAATGAGTGTTTGAAACTAAAAAATTGTAATGATTGACCCAAGTGTCTTTTATATCGCTTGATTTTAAAAAAATTCTATGTTGCGCCAAGGAAAACTTGATTTATTAAAGGTGTTGATACCCCATTCACTGGATATTTTAGTGTAACCCTTCAATTGTTTTTGTTTTATTACCCCCCCCCCCCCCCCCCAAGGTAGTGACGAGCAACCAATATTGAACTTATGCCTCTTTGATCATATTATTTTAGTAGTGGGCACTATCTACTGGTATAACATATAGTAGCTAGACGAGGGAAGTATGAGTCTTGATTTGGTCATGTGTAGTAGTTTTAGGGTGAACGTTGTAGAAAGCACTAAATGTGCTAATGTTTGAATATTAATCAAGTTTTTGAGAATTTCATCAAATTCTAAATTCAACGTTAAATTTTTTTGTGATCACTTTTAATTCCCCTTGCTAGGCGTCCGACAAGTCACTTCATGGAGAATGTCGCATAGGAGGTCTAGGCGGTCACATCTTCATTCCATCACATATAGTGATATGGAGCGAGGCATGACAAAACATGCCCATTGGGAATTTAGCAAGGGTTTGGATAGGCCTTGACTGCTTCTCGAGCTATGTCTTAGGCACTTAAAGTGTTACTTTAGGTCGAGGCATGTTTTAGCATTTAGTACGACCAGCCTCAGTCTAGGCTGCTCGATTGGGCCTAATGGAATAAATTGGTTTGTGTGTGGACTTAGTAGTTTCGCATTTGTATAATGCAATTTCAATATGTCATTAAGTAGGTTCATTGTGTAAGATGTTCACTAGATCTTTTTGTATTGTATGATTAATTCTAAGCGATACGTCATGGTTCATGATCATGGCATGCAAAATGCTCACTATATCCCTATTCATCGTGTAATAGCTAAGTCCTTGTTGAGTACATGTCTTCTTACTGTTAGCCCAAGTGCAAGCAAAACAAAAGGTTTACCTTGGTAATCCGAGGTCGAACATAGAAAATTGATTCACGACGTTAGTTTTAGGAATTACTCATCGTTTAGGCACTGTGAAAGAATTAAAGAATAACAAATGTAAGAGGTGTTAAACTAAACTCAAAGGCTAAACTAAGTTACGACAGTCTGTAAATAGGGGATAAGAAAGCGGTAGGAAATACAAACTAACTTGTATCATAGAAATGAAGGAAGAAATGTCTACGCATTATCATGCGAATAAGTAGTGAGATAATCTCGGTGCGATGTAACTCACTAAACCATACTTGTGATTAAGGCTTGCTTCTCTTGAATTCATTATATGCCACACATTGTCACTTTCGAAGATCCATATGACTAAGTACTATTTGACGAGTTATGCCTATAAGGCATTACTTATAAATCATATAGGACTACAACCTCTCAATGCCTACTGTCCATAATTGTTCTCCTTCTGGGATACAAATGTTGGAAATGATCTTGTAAGGAAAGATGAAGCTGCTCCTTGAGTGTGTTAGTTAGGTCCTAACCACTTTTCCGATTCGGGTAGTTGGCGACTTATGCTGGCCAGGCGATGAGAATAGCTAGACTAACACGATAAGACTTATAAGCAGCACTTCTTATAAAAAACATCATCTACCTAAGTTATGAATAACACATTGACTGGTGCAAAGTAAAGGAATGTTGAATTGAAAAGGCCTAAACATGTAATATATACAAAGAATGTAGATCGTAGGCCAACGTACGATATGCACAGTACACATTACAAGAATACAAAAATGGAAGACATGACAATGAAACAATATTACAAGTTAGGGGACAGAGGGGAATGACCTTCTTCTCTACCCAAGCGTCGAGCTCTCACTCATAACATAACCATAGAAGAAGAAGAATGAACTCTTTACACTTGTGCTTTATCTACATTCTCTTTCATGGTTCGTTCGGACATTACACTGGCTGATACAGGCCTCTGTGAAGTCTTTTGATAGGCAACTTTTGACGGGAAACGTATATTCTTCTGAGATTGTCAGCTCCACTTCCAGCCTTGTGAAGTCACATCAACTCCAACTACCATTCTTGTCTTCTAGCGAGCCCTCCTGAAAATGTTATTTGCCAGACCAGTTCCCATTGCAGGGCCTTTGTGCGAGATGTCTCTTGCGATTCACTAGCTTTTTCTTTCCTACTTACTTGTGTTTAGACATTGTAATTGTGTAAAACAAACATGATGCTTATGTAAGATGTATTTATGAATTTAAAATATAAGTTACACATTTTGATACTCTTTCTAAACGTTTCGACCTCATTATTTCAATAAAAGAGGCTATAATAACGAGTATTTATATACATTATCACGCAGCCAAGCAAACCCCACTTTTCATTAGTACAAACGATGTGATCCTGATTCGTTCGTGTAGTAGATACATGAAAGTTGGGGCATTCTATATAAGGATTTTACATAGCACTGAATCATGAAATAGTTACTTTTACATTATAAGATTGTTTACTGTTTAAAACTAACTATTTCGATTATTGATGACTTAGGTAACTTAATCTTATTCTTGAGCTAACTATAAACTCCTGTTCACACGAGATTATCCTTACATAGGCATAGGTCAGGGCAGCTCTTTAGCACTAGCCCAATAAGCCTCCCATTTCAGGAGTAAGATCGAGTGAATAGTTGGGGACATAGGGTACAAGACGTAATTCACTCATATCCACTTTAGGGTTAGTAGATAGGTTATTCTATTAAGGACTGAATTCAAGTCTTTAAGGACTAAATCCAAGTTTTGAACAATGGGCCCCACCCTCTCATTCACCCGAGAGGGATTTGGTTTATAGGTTGGACCTTAAACCAATTGTTCAATAGTGGATTAGTGAAACTTAAGGAGAAAAATGTAATTTCGTGGGTAAAACAATATTTTGACACAGTCGAGCTTATGAACAATCTGTGAAGGATTAACTTACCGATCATGGTTATATCAAATAGACACATATATATCTATAGTGAGGGGATTGCCACTATGGGTCTTTAGTGGAATGACCCGTTAGTTAACGAATGTTGATTAGCTCGGTCTAAAAGAGTTTAGCCAGTTAATCTTTGATCGTTGGAGCCCATAATCTATAGGTCCATTAGGTTTTTCTACTAACTCGTATGGAATAAACTTAGAATGGTATGATAGAATGAGTCAAATTGTTCTATTTAGGTGAGGAGAGAGAAACCGACAAGCATATGTGATGTTGCCGTCGATTATCAGATTAGAGATAGAGCTTTATATTTAAATAGGATTTAAATATTGAAGATATCAATGCAGATTCATACTCAGAAGCTCGAAAATAATGAAAATAGTCAAAGTTGTAAAAAGTCAAAATGGTTGACTTATAAGTTTGAAAAGTCAAAAATTGGCTTGCAATATATTCAAATATGATTTGAATTTCAAAAAATGAATATAGATTCATGCTCGAAAGGTCAAAATTAGTCAAGATGAACAAAATGATAAAAAGTCAAAGTTTGACTTTGATTAAATGACATTTTTGTCCTTTGACCAAAGATAGTGGTGCATTCTGATATCAAACAATTGCGGAGCATTTTGGAACACTTGGGATTCTATAGAAAGATTCATTAAATGATTCTCTCAAATTACCAAACCACTGAGTAACCTATAAAGCGCCAACCAACCCTATGTTTTTTATGAAAAGTGTCACCAAGCGTTCCAAACCCTAAAAGTCATGTTTGACCTCTGTGCCTATTCTCATCACTTCTAACTTGTTGAAGCCCTTCAAATTGATGTGCGACGCAAGTGATGTTTCGGTAGGGCCTATGTTGGGTCAAAAGAAGGACTAGGTGATCCACCTAATATATATTAGTCATATGGTCTCGGAACCTTAGTTTATTGGATTCAAGATTATAATATCCAATTTTCACTAATAAGTCTACTATAACCACTTCATTGAATAAACTATAATTGTAAACTACAAACTATCCGTTTTAGAACATAAATTCTAGCAAACTCCCACTTGGACGAAAACTCCCTAGTGGGATAAAACAACATTGAATTAAACTATGAGAGAATAAAACATATGAATATATGATTACAATAAACTAGGGCATACACCCAAACATTTTGCCACTTGTGCTAGTTCACAAACTTCGTAGACTTAGTAATCTTATCTAATTTTAGACATGAAGAACTTTGTAAACCAAATAGCCATAGTTTACCCAACAAGTATCAAGGTTACTACAACGTCACCATGATGCACAATTACTAGCATCTTTAGAGATAAGAGTTAATGTGTCAGTAAGGATTACATCCTTACCACTATACACGAGTACATAGTCTTTTGATTTTTCTAAACTATTTTAGGATATTCTTAATGGCAACCAAAATCTCTTCTAAGTAGCTAATGTCAGGTCTACAACATAACATTGCATACATCAAACTTCCAGCAATGGAAGTAAAGGGAGTATGTCATCTCATATCCTTCACCCATTGAGGTGTCTTGAGACAACACGATCGTTTAGCATTGTTAACACGATTGTTTAGGTTTGAAGTCTTTTTCGCATCGTTTAAGAAGAACTACATGTTCATATGGATATGATTTAAAGAATATATCGCTTACCATAGTTAACACAATAATTTAGATTTGAAGTCATTTTCCCATTATTTAAAAAGAACTATACGAACGTGTGGATATGATCTAAACGATTGCTTATCATAGTCAACACGATCGTTTAGCATGGTCAACACGATCATTTAGATTTGAAGCCATTTTTTCATCATTTAAAAAAGAACTACACGATCGTGTGGATATATGATCTAAATGAATGTTTACCAAAGTCATCACGATTGTTTAGCATGGTCAGCATGATTGTTTAGATTTAAAACATTTTTCCATAGTTAAAAAAAAAAAAAACAACACGATCGTGTATTATTTCCTAGACAATCATGTATCATGATCATTTAGAAGAAGAATTACATGCACACGTGACCGTTGTTGATACTACTTACACGATTGTGTATCATTTTCTACACGATCACGTATCATGATTATTTAGAGAAAGAATTACAAGCGAACTTGTGATCAATTAATCGTGTGTTGACGGTAACATTTTTGGTATTTTTCATTGTGGACATGTGAGTTTTTTCCGTTTTCAAAATTGTTCTATAAAGTATAAATATTATGACAGTTTATTATATTTTTTAAAAACCCCTTAAATTCTACTAAAGAGTTTTGTATCAAATAATAATTTATTCCACGTTGTTAGAGAAATATTAAAGATGATTTGCTCAAATATGATAACAGAATTCAAGTGATTAATTACTTACTAACATTATCCAATTATCGTGAATGTAATGCAAATATTTAATCAACATATAAAATTGTCTCCAAGTCATAGAATATTAATACATTGAACACATTAATAATCAATCCCTCATCAATGTTCATCCCGACGGACTATAAACAACAACCGGACTCCTCACAACATATCGAGGATCAAACCAAGTGATCGAACCCGATACCATTTTGTTCGCCGGTAAAGGATTGGCCTTCACAACAACCTTAAACCTCTCCTTTTGATGTAGGTAGGAGAACGACAAAGTCGCAGGCTCTACCGTGATCTCTACCCCAGGGGGAGCCCTGACCGTGGCATTGTAAACTGAAACAGGCTTGCCGACATTGGTCACTTCCCGCCAGAACACGGCGGTCGTCGGTTCTCGGGAGCTTTGGAGGCTGAGTTGAAAGGTTGGGTAATTGAGAGAGTCATAGCCTTCGCCAGGGATTATTGTGGCGCAATTGATGGATTTGGTTCCAGTGAGGATGATAATTGAAGATCCACTGTAACCTTCCCTACAAAGGAATTGAATGTATGACATCTCATTGAGGTCGTAGATTAGGCCAGGGTTTTTGGCTTTACGTGGATTAAGGTTGCCGGCACCATATCCGAATTCTCCGTCAGGGTTCCCACGTCGACTAATTGGTTTCGCTTCATAATAAAGATATAAAAACATTAGTATTTAGTATTTTTTTCGAATACCTTGAGTTTATGTTATGATGCTCCGGTCGAACAAGCAATTTAGGTTCGTATTTATATTTATGTTATTTCCCTTATTTACAATTTTTGTTCTAGGATTTCAAAGGAGTACAATTTAGAAACTCTTGAATTGTACTAGTGCCACCTGATGTGTATTCTGATACTTTTTTTTCTCCAATAATAAATTCTTCTCTCACTCTTACACATAACTAAACACATCATTGACGAATCATGTAAATTTTAGTGTAGATTTTAGTCTACTGTTTAAGCTTTTTTTTTTTTTTCTTTTGTATATCAATTTTGTAAAAAGTATGGTTATTGCATTTGCATATATGTTCCGAAGCCGTAAACTAATTAAGACGTTAATTATAACTTGACATAAAAACGATAAAAACTCAAATCTTCATAAATATGTTATGATTTGTTATTACTTACGTGCTTTGCATTATAGTTCAGTTTGTGCGGTTTGGTTTAGTTATCTATTCTGATTTGTAGGATATATAGTCTACTGGTTACCAAACAGTCTTAATTACCATATGAGTTTAAAGCAAAAATCAAGTGTTCTTTAATGCATGGCATAAATGTTTATAATGTTTGAAAGATGTTAAAATTAAAGATGTTGAAGGGAGAGGGAGGTACCGGTAGTAAGCAAGGCGGATCTAATGGCAGCCGGAGACCAAAGAGGGTGGAAAGATTTGACATAGGCGGCGGCAGCGGCAACGTGGGGACAAGCCATGGAAGTGCCAGACATGAGTGTGAATTTAGAGAATTGAGTGTCACCTTTCAGCCCCGTCAATGACTTCAATGGCGTGTAACCCGCCAATATGTTGACTCCTGGTGCTGCTATGTCCGGCTACAACACATTCACAACCTCGACTATCTCATATTCCTAAACCCTAAACCTTAATGCATGCATATGTATGACGTATGTATGCATGACATAGAAATTTCAATTTGACATCTGAAAAACAGTTTTTAAATGTATTTATATATACCTTTAGAATGTGGGTGGAGCCTGGATTTGGGCCTCTGGATGAGAAGGGAGCGATAATTGGAGCTGCTGCTCTGTGTTGTCTTGTTTTGTATATTACTGCTGTTGGTGTTCTGTTATCAAATCAAACAGCCCATTCCCCATAATCAAACTTTTTTTATCAATACTTTTCCAAAGGTTAATATTTACTACCTATGAACGTACATATTCTACTCTAGAACTACGTGAAAGCTCATCATAAAACTAATTGGCTATGTAATGAAAAGAGTAATCCATCCATTTCAATGAAAGATTACAAGGTCTCTCCATGTTTTCAATTTGGAAAATCCTCAATAACCTTTTAAGATGATGTATCTTTGGATTACAATTTCATCATTTGTGAGTTTCATCCCAATTTTCACTTTTCTAGATTAAAATACCCCTATGAAATTGGGAGCCATAAAGTAAATTGCACTACTTTCATAATTCTTTGAGTTTTTTAAGGACTCTAATGCTATATTAAAATAAGTGAGATGGATTAAATGACATAAACATTTTAAAAAAAACAGTTCATGACACCCATTTTTCGCAAATTGCGAATATGACAAAATTAGTAATATCACGCGGTAATCATAGGACCATCAGGGAGTCATTATTTTTAAATTTGCTATTTTTGACAATTTAGAAAATGTTGTGACATAGGTTCTATTATCATAATAATTTTGCTATTTTTGCAAAAAACTCCTAGAATTATGGGTGATCAAATGAGAATTGATAAACCTGATCAACTGTTCAAAACCGATTGAACTAACATATGAAAACCTTTGTGTATGTGGTCGGCTGCACCACACGATTGCTTGATTGTTGTTCTCATACATTCCAAGCTTGGATGTTGAAAACTATTGTGTCAATGGCTAGCTTTTGTTTTCAGCCAAAACCGACATTGACCGATTGATATACACACCCTAATTTAGATTAATAATGAAATCTTATCTCAAAAACTATTTGGATAATGAGAAGGGTATAACTAAGATATTTAATGAAGAACAAAATTGAGTAGAAACATAATGTAACTAAGAGATTTGACCTTGTGGAGTGGATGTAGGCGTCAATAGTAGCTCCAACAAAGCTACTAACCAAAGCGGAAGGGGCCATGAAGATATCAGTATTGTCAAGAAACTGATCACTTTGAAGGATAGCACCAGCAGCACCAATTGATTTGACAGTAGAATCAGCTCCCCATGTCATCAATTTGCAAAACACAAGACTGTCTTTCACCTTGCTTGGATCAAGTGACTTGTCTTCACAATACATTGCATTATCTTTGCCCTCTATGTTCTTTGCCACATCTTCTCCACTCACTAATTTGTACATTTTTTTCTCTGGATTGAATAAGTTTATTCCTACCCCCTGTCCATATACAATTCAATACAACAACCATCATCAATACATGCAATTCCTCTTTTACTAAACAATATAATAAATTTTAAATATTAACCCTAATTATTATTGAAAAATTGATTCTACATTAGCGAGAGAAAGTGAGAAGATTACGAGTTCATCAGTTAGGGACAGTTGTCTCTAGCTATTAGTATTATACATTCTAAGTGAATTCATAACTAAAACTATAGGAAAGCTTATGTTAAAAAAGTATACAAATACGAGACTAAATTCAATTAGTGGAAAGTAAAAAATGAAATATTTCGAGGTAAAATATGCTCAATTTGCCTTTTCTTAGTTCTTTGTAAATAAGTTAAGTAGCCATTATTTGATAGAAAAATTAGTGTCTAGGCTATTGTCAACATTTAAGTGTAATAACTAAAAACATTTTTTCATTTAAGTCTAATTTAATTAATTTATATTCATATTTGTTTTCTTGTTACTTAGTAATTTATTTTCAACTTATTATCTTTAGAGAAAAGTTCGGAAATTATTAATTAACGCTCATTTGGTGATCCTTTTTAAATATTTCCAAACATAGAACTACGAAATAAAGAATTATCACATAATATTTTATATATTTTAAGAGTACTTTAGATTAAATCATATTTTGATCCTCTTTCTTAAAAAATATCAGCTTAACTTTATGCTGTCTTGATGCTGTCAAAATTTGCATAAGAACGTATGTTAAGTTTTGAATTTATTCCAATAAGTTTAACAAATGAAAGTAGCTAAATATAGATAAATATAAGTTTTTTTTTTTTAAAAAGTATAATAAGTATTTATCCAAAAATATATGCAAGAAACTTACAGAGATGTTCTTCCCGTTGCCCAACTCGACTGGGCTGATAAATCTCCGATCAATTGAACTGGCAGCAACCGTCAAGATCCACGGCGCGTGGTTCACAACAGTGCCGGCACTCGGGCCATTGTTCCCGGCGGCCGTCACAGTGATGATGCCCTTCTTCATGGCATGAAATGCACCGATAGAGATCGGGTCGTCAGTGTAATTGCCATATCCAATGCCAGCAATCGATATTGAAATGACATCGACACCATCCTGTATGGCGGCGTCGAAGGCAGCCAGAAGATCCATATCGGAGCATCCGTTGCTCATCCAGCAAACCTTGTACATGGCTAGTCTGGCCGATGGCACACCGCCAGGGGCAGTTCCTTGAGCCAGGCCAGAGAGGTTGGCTCCAGTGATTACATTGCCGGTCGCTGTTGACGATGTGTGTGTGCCATGACCGTTAACGTCTACGGGCGACAAAATGTCGAAGGGCTCGGTGATGCCATCAAGTTTGAAATATCTTGCTCCGATGAGTTTACTTCACCCATATAAAAAAGATTTACTAAAGGAGAAAGACATAATTCATATTGTGTATATATGTGATGTTAGTCAAAAACGAAAACGAAAATTACTTGTTGCAGCCACTGAAATTGGCAAAATGGTCACATGTGCCTTTCCATTTTTTGGGTGGAGGACCATACCCATCATCTTTAAAGCTATCAGCCGTTGGAGTAATTCCTATCATTAGTTCAATTAAATAACATGAATATAGCAATATTTTCCCACTATAATTAGGAAAATATTTTAAATAACAAGCTTTAAATAATATTGAATAGTTTAAATAAATGTAACAAAACCCTCAAATATTCTTTTTTTCTTCGTATTATTAATTTCGTCACATTCCGGACTTCTTTTTGTTAGTCATTCCTTCACTTCCCTTCCAAAATTTCATCCTTCTTCTTTATCACTCATCTTCTTTTTTTTGTTCTTCTTAGTGCAAGATTTAAACAATATTGATACGTAATCGTAATATCTAAACAATCAATTGTCTATCCCTGATAAACAGAGATCGACCACTATCACTAACAGATCATTTAAGGTACAAGATCATTTAGATTGGATAGAATGGTACAAGATCATTTAGATTGGATAGAAGGGTACGAGATCATTTAGAGTTGCAAGGGTACAAAATCATTTAGATTGGATAGAAGGGTACAAGATCATTTAGAGTTGCAAGAGTACAATATCATGTAGCAAAATCATTTAGATTTGATACGAGAATATCGCTTTGACTAGGTACAAGATCATTTGTGTTGGGTGCAAGGGTAGTAATTGCTTAGATTTGGATATAAGATCGTAAGATAGTTTAGACTAGGTACAAGGATACAAGATCATTTAGACTAAGTGCAAAATTGGTTTTTAGCATGTCTCGGTTTTTTCGCACTTTGTTCTAAAAAAACCCAATAATACATATAAATATAATAAAGTATCACACTCTATTTATGATAGACCTAGATAGACCAAAATAGATTACTATATTTGTCTATCTTGATATATATCGGTTGATCATAAATAAAATGTGATATTTTTCTTTATTTTATAAATATTTTGGTTTATTTTCCTATGTTTGGAAATAACCTTTTCCTTAAAAAATTAGTTATGATATAGATTTTTTAAATGACAAAACTACTCAAAATATTTGCAAATATATCAAAATTTCTATGAATCATAGTTGTTGACTTACACTAATAGACTTGTATGAATCTTTATCAATATTAATTATATATATATCTATAAAAGTCTATCAACATTTATTAACGTCTATCATCGATAAATTTTAAAATTTTATTATATTTATAAATAATTTAACCATTTTGCTATATTTCAAACTGACCCTATACTATATAAGAATTAGTTGTCTGTTTTCGATCAAAGTTATAGCAAACCGTAAAACTTACCTATTGATCTTTTAATACACTCGTAAAGATTTAAAATACAAATCAATTAATTACCAAAATATATTAAAGGTTAATTAAACCAGTTTGTTTTAACATAATTTTGTCCCCATTTGCATGCAGTGAATCCATTAATTTTCTTTTATCTAAATCTAACTAATTAAACGTTTCTATTTCAGAGTGACATAATTAACTCTAAGCTTCAAATAAACTGTAAATTGATATGTAGTCCACAGATAACGGTGAATATAAATAACTAGCCTGAAATATTTAAAACTAAAAGCATTAAGATGGATACAAAATTAAACATTTTTCTTGAGAACAAAAAAATAAAAAAATAAAAAAAAATGAAAAGAATTACCAGTATCAAATAGGCCAACAATAATGTCACTCTCCTGTCTTGTCTTCCTCTTTGCATTGATAGGAAATCCAAGGAAGTCCCAAGATCGTGTTGTTTGTAGCTTTCTGTATCTATTTGGAATCACATGCTGCACATCCCCCCTCTCTACATCAAACCCATATATCAGAAACTAACTTTAAATTAGGGTGTACGTTCAAAAGCAAATGATAATAAGCAACACCCAAACACTACCAAGTGATTTTTTTTGTTTTTTTGTTTCTTAAATAATAAGGTCTAAAAAGAAAATCAAGCAAATAGCATGCTTACCTGACAATGTTTTGGCCTCCGCCTCAGTAAGCTTCGCAGCGAAGGCATTGAAGTTATTTGTGTAACTATGCACCATACAGTCTTTTGCATCCACATGGCTACAAATAATATAGATCACTACAGCTATAATTTTAAAAAAGAAATTATTCTAAGTAATATGAATTATGATGCATTGTAATTAATTTAATCATGTCAAAATGAGATTAGGTCATAAAGTATGAATTGTTGACTAGAGATAAATGGATTCAAATCTCTCCTTTCATATTATTTCGGATCAATTATGTTAGGGTCAAAGTAGATATGTACCAATGAGATTATTTACAGGCTATAGGCTGATTTTTTTTTTTTAATTGTAGTTGTTTTCTCATGTTTTCTTACAAATTCTTTTTATACTTCTAACGAGAACTATTAAAATCAAATTGTTACAAAACTGGTAGTTCCAAAATATAAATAATATAACCCACCTTTCCTTCACTGACATGAGAACATTGAGATTTGTATCTAAGCCATCGACTTCATTTAAAATAGTTGGTCTATTCTCCATAAAGACGATAAAATGTTTCTGCATGAAAACACCTCCATTTATAAACCTTAGAAGGAAATCAATAAAATAGCACATGAATTTATTAATTAACAACAACCTTGTCCTCGACGATTTCTACCGCAGCAACGCATCCGGCGATATAGAAAAGAACGATGATGAAAACAGAAGAAAATTTTGATATTGACATGATGAACGCGCGTTGAATGTCGAACAACTGCAAACACTCTTATTTTATAATGTGATTAAAAAAAGGATTAGAATATTTTTGTTTACGTGACTATCCAAATATAGAAATGAAAACAAAGTGGCAGTTTAAATTGTTTAGAAAAGATCGAAGAACTTTGCAATTATAATGGTTAGCCATTGGATTAGAATAATTGTGCAACGTGAGACTTGAAGTTGACGTCTTTTTCAAGGCCCTAAGAGATTTTTTTTCTCTTCTTTTATTTAGGGAAATCTTGAACAGAGAAAACAATGGTTCAAACAACCAGAAACCTTCCCCAAATCTAGTTTGAGATTAACTTAACTAACTAACACATATATTCTTAACCAATGGACTCCTAACAAATACCCTACCAATATGAAACTCATGATTTTTAATGGTTAGATTTAGTTTCAATTTAATATTATTATTACTATCACACCGATACACATTATCAACTATTTTATCTTTTATACCTCTGCTGTTATTTTATTGTACCAATGAAGTAAAGATAAGTTGCTAGTTAAACATCAGGATGAAAGGTGTCTGTATCAAGATAGAACTCTTGGAATACTATCTTCCTTGTTAAGTAGTTTTTTCTCTTCCTCATTAAAGACCTAATAAAGTTCTATTGTAAGACCAAAAGAGAGAAACAAAATTCTTTACGGACAATTATTATAGATCAACACATATATTATTCTAACCAATGGTGCTGAGTTTATTATGTTTTAGATGATATTAGGGTTTTAGTGTAAAGTAGAATAAAAACTTAGAAGGCCTTCATGTTATATGTTCTCATTATTGGTCAACCACCTACAAAATTTACTTCTTGTTGCTTTTCTTTTGTGGCCATTAGAGATATAGGTAAAGCTTTATTCTAAATAATTTTCCTGCCCGTTTAATTTTACTTATAGTTTTCTATTTTGAACTACTATAAATGTATATGATATTAGTGCGTGCAAAAGCCCGTTCATGAGTGCTGGAGTAATGTTTTAATACTTACTATCTATATATTAAGAGTGGCTTATGGATTGATCATTCTATTTTCTTTTGTCAAATTTTAAATATACAATATTATTATCTGATCTTCTATCTTAAATTGTTATCTCATTCAATTATTTATGTTTTTTAAGTACTATTAAGGGTGTGTTAGGATTTGCTATAAATTTTTTTTTTTAAGAATACAGTTTTTAAAAAATATTTCTTACCAAATGTGTTTAAAATCCAAATACTTAAATGTCCATTAGATTTGTTTATAAATGCTTATATTTCTCCTAATACTTGCAATGTTTTTATTTAAGTCAAATTATGAATTAATTTATTAATTTCATAAAGAAAAATGCACATTTTGAATCGTTTTAAAAAAAGTTAGATATTTTCAAATTAATTGCAAGTTATCTTGGGAATTATTATTATTTTAGTTACTTGGAATTTTTGAAGTTTAAACTAAACATTAATTTTATTTTTTTTGGATAATTTAGTTTTAGAAGCACATATATCTTGAAATGTAAATGCATAACCTAAAGAATTTGACATTTTTTAAAATAGCAAAATAAATTAAAATATTTACAAGCTATAGCAAAATTGTGGATTTTATCATGGATAGTCTTCTATCACTATAGCATATCAATGACTATCAGTGATAGAATTTGCTATAAGTTGTAAATATTTTGTAAAATCTATTATTTTTTAAAATTCCACTAAAATAAAATTGATTTCCAACAACAAAAATATAAATAACATCAATAAATTTTCTAACTTATTCAATTTATTCATTTGCTCTTTTAGATTTTTTTCCCTTTTTAATATCCTTCTTCATCTTCCTGATCTTCGACAATATCAAGATCGTTGTAGTGAGTTTGTGTTCGGTAAGACTTATGAATATCATTTTTTTTTCTGAATTGTTTAGAACATTATAAAATTATTTCGTTAAGAAATCTACGTTTTAGTGTGAAGATCGTTTTTGTTTTTTTTTTTTTTTTTGTGGTAAGAATTCTAAGTTTTGTTTTGTTTCAAATGTTTAAAATATTTAAATATTATTGTAAGAATTATGTATTTCATTATAAAAATCGTTAGTTTGATGTTTTTCATGATAATTTATATTGAACTACGTGATTTAACAATATCAACACAATCATTTACTACATATCTACACGATTGTTTATCAATATCAACATGATCGTGTATGGCCTATACATCAATACAATTGTTTAATTACTACATTGAATACGATTACCATGGTCAGCGATCGTTTACCTATGTCTACATGACCGTTTATTACATTCAATATGATCATTTACTGTGGTCAAACGATCATTTATCATGATCAACATGATCGTTTAATGCATATTATCTCACCTGCATGATCATCTATTCTTGCATTGTGTTTATTGTTATCATTTTTTACATTTTATTCCTTTATCCAGTGATTGATGTATATCTATGTCTATCTATTTCTTTATATCACTATTTAATACTTAATTGTATTTTTTTTTACAGAATACGATGTCTATTCATATAGCTGTTTTTTATGGAAGTCAATGGGATGGACGCAATGTCTATGAGAATTATTTAGTTGCTATGTCACACCTCACCCCAAATGTCATATTGTGCAACCAAGTGGGGACGTGCTGCCTAGACACACTCAACGCGTATCTTTCTGCGAGTTACAATGTTGAATGCCTAGTAAGCGAAATTACTTCAACAACCAATCTTAAAACAACGTGAAACTTAGCTTTAACGCTTAGCTCAACTTAATTTTGACAAACATAACGTGGTGGAATATAACACAAAAAACTTTTTTATTAACTTGAAATCATGCGTTCTACAATACAATGAACATGCTCTCTTTACAGCAAGCTTAGAACATAAACTTTAGGCCTTCAATGCCTAGTGCCACTTCTTCTTCTAAACGTCTAGCTTACTCACCTCAATGTTTAGTACCTCACCTTACTCTTCTTTACTTGGTCTTAACACCTGATACATGGGGAAGAGAAACTTAATTAAACACACAAGTCAAATACTTGGTGAGTGAGTTTTTCACAAATCCTTTTTGGGGAATATAATGCAATCAATAAATTTATTTTCATTTTCATAAATAGGCGATCAATGCCTCATTTCAATAAAACATAAATCACACATTAGCTCTACTTATTTCTTTCCACCAAGAACATGAATCATTCCCATGCATAAACTTGGAATCCATTTCACCACCGTCCCTTGAGAAATTTCCTTGGTTCATTCTTGTTGCTCAGGCTGCCAAGTTGAAGACGTTCCTTTTACCTATTTTGGCTAGCTTTACTCCATCATATGCAGTCTTTTTCTACACGGATGCCTTTACTCAAGATGTGCACACATAATACTTAGCTCATTGATAAGAATAAGACTAATGGTTTATTCACATACAAGCATCACAATTATTAATCGAGATCAAACATTAGTTTTCTTTTCAAATAACAACATCAACATCAACAACATATTACAATACATTACGTATAACATAAAGACTCGAAAGTAATTAATGATTTCAAAACACTTATTTCATTTAGAAAATCACTCAAAAAAATACGTAAGGTTCATTCCTTTCAGAACGCCTAAGTTCAACTCCTTCTCGCATAGCACTTCCTTAGCAACTCAACACAAAGAAATTTCTCATAAAAACAACACCTTCTTCAATTTTTTCCAATCTTATTTATACTAGTCCTTGAATCTAATTAGTCATCCCTTAAGTTATCTTATCATGTCAATTCATGCATAACACTTTACACGTGTCAGCTTATAACTTATCACGCCATGCATCCAACTTAAACTCCACACGTAGCCACTTGTCAACTCAAGGTTATACACTTTCTTGAAATGTTAAATCCTCAACATCGACTTTCTTAACTGTTGAAAATTTATGTCATAAAACTCGTAGTTTGTAATCATATTCTATTCAATAAAGTCATTATTGAGAAATTAAATATTATAATCTTGAATCCAATAAACTAAGTCCCGAGGCTATTTTTGAGTAAACTTGAACTTTATATAGAGACATAAACATGAATCAAGTTCGAGTATATAGCTTAAAATAGTCTATAGTATATGAATACAGGTTGGGCGCCTTATTAAGAAGGGATAGTTGCAAATTTAGCAATTAGATTCAAAATAATTAAGTATATAAGTACAGTTTAAATTTTTTGCAAATATAGCAAATTTTGTCAAATTCTATCAATGATAGAAGCTTATCATCGATAGATCACGTTGTAAATATTGGTCTATCACTGATAGACCATACGAGTCTATCAACGATAATTTTGTTATATTTACATTTTTTTTAAAATGTTGCTATATCCTTAATTATTATTCCTCAAATGGTCATCTATTACAATTACCCTAGTAAGAGAAACTATGGATGTGATCCGCTTTGTAGTTAGTACAAACGAGGTGATCCTAAATCGTTCATGAGACATGAAAGTGGGAGCATCCTATGTAATGTAAAGTACTTACATAAGACTGAACCATGAAATAGTAACTTTTACGTTATAACACCGTTTACTATTTAAAACTGACTATCTTGATTATTGATGACCTACATAACTTAATTTTAATCCTAAGTCAACTATGAACTCCTGTTCACACGAGATTATCCTTAGATTTGCATAGGTGAGGGCAACTCATCAGCTTTGGCCCAATAAGCCTATCATTTCAGGGGTAAGATCGAGTTGATAGTTGGAGACATAGATGCTAGACAAAATTCACTCCTATTTGCTTTAGGGTTAGTAGATAGGTTGTTCTCTTAAGCACTGAATCTAAGTGTTGAACAAGGTGCCTTACCCTCTCATTGGCCCGAGAGGGATTAAGTTTTTAGCTTGGACCATAAACTAATTGTTCAATAGTGGATCAGTTAGACTTAACGAGCAAGATGTAGTCTCGGGAGTAAAACGGTATTTTAACCCGATCAAGGTTACAAACAACCTGTGGAGGATTAACTTCCAGATCATGGTTTTATCAAATGGACACAAATATATTTATAGTGAGGGGAGTGCAACTATGAGACTTTAGTGGAATGACTTGTTAGTTAACAAATGTTTATTAACTGAGTCTGAAAAAGTTTAGTTAGTTAATCCTGAATCGTTGGAGTCCATGATCTATAGATCCATTAGGTTCCTCTACTAGCTCATATGGAATAAACTTAGAATAGTCTGATAGAATAAGTCAAATTATTGTTCCAATTGATAAAAGAGAGAGAAATTAACAAGTATATGTGATATAGCCATAAGATTTTAGATTAAAAATAGACTTTTATGTTTAAATGGAATTCAAATATTATAAATATGAATACAGATTCATACTTAGAAGCTCGGAGATGATGCAAATAATCAAAGTTGTAAAAAAATCAAAATGTTGACTTTTGATTTTGAAAAGTCAAACTTTAATCGATTATAGATTCCAATGTGATTTGAATTTTAAGAAAATGAATGTGGATTCCTGCTCGAGAGGTCGAATTTAGTCAAAACAGTCAAAATTGTAAAAAGTCAAAGTTTGACTTTGACTTGAATGGTCAAATAACCATTTTACCCCTACAATAAAGTTAGTGGAAAAATCCAACATTTTGTTGGATAATTCCACTCACTCTTAGTTAGTACTAACTCTTAGTGGGCTATGTGGAGGCTCATGGTGATGACACCATGCCCACTAATAGAAATTAGAATGATGAATAATTCCACTAAAGGTTAGTGGATTGTGAGGTGTTGAGTTATGGTGAAAAAAATTGCATGTAATTTCTTTATAAATTAGTTTTGAATCTTTAGGTTCAATTTTTTTTGGAATTTTGTTAAAAATTTCAAATTTTATATTTTACTAAACTATTGTATTTCTTCACCTCTCTCACCCCAAAAGAAAAAAAAAATCCCCCTTCCAATACTAGTATCTCTCTAAAAAATCTCTATCTCAGTTCTTTCTTCAATCAGATCCCACAACTTGGTTCTTCGTTCAGAGGATAGTAAGTGACTACTAGTGGTGCTCCATTTGATTTACTGAGAGGTATAGACGTTCATATTCGAATAGCTATAAGGTATAATTTTTCCTAAACCCTAATTAATTCTTTTAGATTAGGGTTGTATGTTAAATTGGTGCAATTAAAGTATTTTTCGATTCTTTTTTCCTCTGCGCATGTCTCTTTCTAACATTTGGTATCAGAGCATGTTTTAATTTTACCCAATTGCATGTGGTGGGATATAATTTATTTGATAAATTATGGTTTGAGCTAAAATGAATAGTTTATGGTTTTGGTCCTAAATTAGTTTTTTTTCTTTAATTATTGTAATTTTCCTATGGATTAATTTATTATTGAAAAGAGTTTGTAATGTTGAATGAGTCATTATGGTCAATATTAAGTTGTAATTGCTTCAATCGGGTGAGAGAAATGCTAAAATTTAAAGAAAATGAGAAGATAGACCAGATTCAGTCCCCGACCCGACCCATTGGTTGATTGGGCGAGTTCAAGCTGTTTTTATGGGTTTTTAGCTGGTTGGGAAGCGGTTCTACACTACACCAAATTATTAATGTAATAATTTAGTACTTAGCTTAATTTAAGGGCCAAAATCAGTCCATTTTAGGGTGTTATTTTAAATTATGCATGTGATGTATTTTTTATAATTTTTAAATTTGTATGTGCATATTGAATGTCACAAAGATTTATAATCCCACCATAGATTAACATGTTCATGCATTGAAAGTATGTTATAAATGTTATAATGTATAGTATGCATGTTAATTAATTAAATTGTTTTTTTATTAAAGATAATTTAATATAATTAATAATTTATTTAAAAGTTAAATATATATATATATATATATATATATATATTAATTTCTTTTATAATGGTTGTATGATGGTTGTTATTTAATTGTTATAGGTTTGTCCTTTGTTTTATAAGAATTATAAAATCAAGTAGACTTTTAAAATCTATAACAAAGATAAAATGCATGCTCACTTAGGTTAAACATATCTTCCTAAACTTTTTATAAAAGTAGGTCGATATCTTGTAAAACTGGTTACAAGAGGCTCACCTGGTTCGATCTTGTCAACAAGTCATATAAGATGACTAAGGTTGGAGGTTCTTAAGTTGACGATTTATGAAACACCTCTTACCTGGAGATCGTAATCAATTCTTGAGCCTAGTTAACCTAGTTTTACGAGCATGCATGAAAGATATGAGGTAATAAAAATGGTTTATCACCTAGACATCATTGGTTAAGATCCTGTATAATGGTTATACCTAGACTTAGCATTTGTTTAAGTTAGCCTAAATATAAATCCTGAAATTTTTAATTACCCTTAAAAATAGTTATAGAACACTTCAACTAGAGAGAAGTAATGTACTTTTTAGCTCTAGCATCCCTAAAAGTCTACACCGTGAGGTCCATGCAGGACTTTGGGCCGTGCATAGGAGCAGACTCCCTTCGAAGACTGTTTGCATGGATCAATATCAAGGTGAATAGGGGAAGTAGTTCATAATAAGTGGGTGAGGGATATATGACCGCACATCCCACGGTCTCTTCCATTAGGTCGCACCGTGAGATTCCTATAATATGCCTACTTGTCTGCCTTGAAGCGACGATCCCTTTGGAGGGTTGTATTATAGGATTAAGAACAGCACAAACTCTAAACATGGATAGATTTTCTTATATTAGTTTTCATATTTACTTTCCACTTTCAGAAGCATATTGATTCTAATCTATGAGATCCAAAAATGGCGAGTAACAAGTGCAAGAATTACTAAGTTATTAGTAAATTCTTGACCAAAGTAGCAATAACTAAGTGCTATAAAGAATAAGCAGTCATTCTAGAGTTAGAATCTAGTCAAGATTGTCTTGGTTCAAAGAAGGAATAATCGACTACCCTTCAGTGAAGGTTGTTCTAAACCTTTGAAATATCGTTGCAAAATACAAATAATGAAGGGAACATTATTAGTAATTGATAAATTAGTTTGGTTTCTTTATGATTATAGTTTTTCTAAATAGAATATGTTTGTTTTTTCAATATGAATAGCTCAATTGTTCGACTTTTAACTTTCGAAAAACGTAATGGCGATAATTATGCGGCATAGAAATCAAATCTTAACATGATATACTAGTGGTTGACGATTTAAGATTTGTCTTAATTGAGGAATTTCCTCAAAATCCTGCCTCTAATGCTAACCAAACTAGTTGGGAAGCATATGATTGATGAATAAAAGCTAATGAAAAAGCCCGTGTCTACATTATTGCCAACATGTCTGATGTTTTTGCAAAGAAACATGAATCCTTAGCCACAACTAAAGAGATTATAGATTCATTAAAAGGAATGTTTGAGCAACCAGAATGGTCCTTAAGACACAAGGTAGTTAAATACATTTACATTATGCGTATGAAGGAGGGGCCCTCTATTAGAGAACATGTCTTGGACATGATGATGCACTTCAACAACGTTGAAGTGAATGGTGGTCCCGTCGAAGATGTTAATCAGGTTAGCTTTATCTTAGAGTCTCTTTCGAAGAACTTCATTCCTTTTCAAACGAATGCATCTTTGAACAAGATAGAGTTTAATCTGAAAACCCTTTTAAACGAGCTCCATTGATCCCAAAACCTTACTATGGGTAAGGGAACACAAGCGGAAGAAAATGTTGCTACCACAAAAAGGAAATTCTCAAGAGAATCGTCCTTTAAAACCAAAGTTGGACCCTTAAAACCTAATGTTCAAATTTAAAAGAAGGGAAAAGGGTAGACTCCTAAACAGAACAAGAAAAAGAAAGCTGCAGAAAAAGGTAAGTGTTACCATTGTGGCTAGAACGGGCATTAGTTAAGGAACTACCCAATGTACCTTGCAGAAAAAAGGTGGAGAAGGAAACACAAGGTAAATATGATTTACTAGTCGTAGAAACATGTTTAATGGAATATGAAAATTCTACCTGGATACAAGATTCAGGAGCCACTAACCATATTTGGTTCTCATTTCAGGAAAATAGTTCTTAGAAAAAGCTTTTAGAAGGCGAGATTACTCTTAAGGTTGGAACATGAGAGATGGTCTTAGCTGAAGCAGTGGGAGATTTAAAGTTGTATTTTAAAGACAGATATGTCATATTTTGAATGGCAATCTTGAAGAGAGTATTTATATGGCTCAACCAGAGGGGTTTACAGAACAAGATCAAGAACAAAAGGTTTGTAAGCTTAAAAAATCCATTTATGGATTAAAACAAGCATTTAGATCCTAGAATATAAGATTTGATACTGCGATCAAATCATATGGATTTGAACAAAATGTTGACAAACCTTGTGTTTACAAAAAGGTCGTCAATTCCATTGTAACATTCTTAGTCTTTTATGTAGATGATATTCTACTAATTGGAAATGACATAAGTTATGTTTCCGATATCAAGAAATGACTAGCTATACAATTTCAAATGAAAGATCTAAGAAATGCACAATATGTTCTCGGAATCCAAATTGTTCGGAACCGTAAGAACAAAACACTAGTCATATCTCAAACATCTTATATAGATAAAATATTATTTAGATATAAAATGTAGAATTCCAAAAAGGGTATGCTGCGGTACAGATATGAAATTCATTTGTCAAAGGAACATTGTCCTAAGACACCTCAAGAAAATAAGGATATGAGAAATATTCCCTATGCTTCCGCTATTGGAAGTTTGATGTATGCAATGTTATGTACTAGGCCTGACATTTGCTACTTAGTAGGGATAGTCAGTAGGTATCAGTTCAATGTTAAACATGATCACTGGACAACCGTTATGAATATTCTAAAATATCTTAGAAGAACAAAAGATTACATGCTCGTGTATGGTACAAAGGATTTGATCTTTACTGGATACAGTAATTCTGATTTCCAAACTGATAAAGATGCTAGAAAGTTTACATCAGGGTTAGTATTCACTTTAAATGAAGGAGCAGTAGTTTGGAGAAGCATAAAACAAACTTGTATAGCCGATTCCACAATGGAAGTTGAATATGTATCAACTTGTGAAGCAGCAATGGAAGTAGTATGACTAAGAAAATTCTTGACAGATCTGAAAGTTGTTCCAAATATGTATCTACCAATCACTTTATACTTTGACAACAGTTGTGCAGTTGCAAATTCAAGAGAACCTAGAAGCCATAAATGGGGAAAGCATATCAAACGCAAGTACCATATTATCAGAAAAATTGTACATCGTAGTGATGTTGTAGTAACCTAGATTTCTTCTAAGCAAAACATTGCTGATCATTTTACAAAAGCTCTCACGACCAAAGTGTTTGAGGTTCACCTACACAGTTTAGGTCTACGATGTTCGTAAACTAGGACAAATGGAAGACTTATTAGGAATGTGCCCTAGTTTTTACATGTGTTTATTGTACCCATACATATAATTATCTCTCATGGTTAAATTTCACATTGTTTTATCCCACTAGGTGTTTTAGTTCAAGTGTGAGTTTGTTGGGAATTTATGTCCTAAAACTCGTAGTTTGTAATTATATTTTATTCGATAAAGTCGTTATTGAGAAATTAAATATTATAATCTTGAATCCAATAAACTAAGTCTTGAGGCTATTTTTTCGTAAACTTGAACTTTATGTAGAGACATAAACGTGGATCAAGTTCGAGTATATAACCTAGAATAGTCTATAGTATATGAATAAATGTTGGATGCCTTATTAAGAGAAACTATGGATTCGGCTCGCTTTGTAGTTAGTACAAACGAGGTGATCCTAAATCGTTCATGTAGAGACATGAAAGTGGGGGCATCCTAGGTAAAGTACTTACATAAGACTGAACCATGAAATAGTCACTTTTACGTTATAACACCGTTTACTATTTAAAACTGACTATCTCGATTATTTATGACTTAGGTAACTTAATCTTAATTCTAAGCCAACTATGAACTCCTGTTCACATGAGATTATCTCCAGATTTGCATAGGTGAGGGTAACTCATCAATGTTAGCCCAATAAGCCTCCTATTTTTGGTGTAAGATCAGGTGGATAGCTGGAGACATAGGATGCAAGATGAAATTCACTCCTACCTGCTTTAGGGTTAGTAAATAGGTTGTTCACTTAAGCACTGAATCCAAGTCTTAAACAAGGAGCCCCACCCTCTCATTAGCCCAGGAGGGATTAAATTTATAAGTTGGACCTTAAACCAATTGTTCCATAGTGACCAGTGGGACTTAAGGAGCAAGATGTAGTCTCGGGGTAAAATGATATTTTGATCCGACGAGGTTACGAACAACCTGTGAAAGATTAACTTATTGATCATGGTAGACACAAATATATTTGTAGTGAAGGGAGTGCAACTGCAGAACTTTGGTGGATTGACCAATTAGTGAACAAATGTTGATTAACTCGGCCTAAAAAAGTTTAGCTAGTTAATCTTGAATCGTTACAGCCCATGATCTATATGTCCATTAGGTTCCCCTGCGAGCTCATATGGAATAAACTTAGAACAGTGTGATGGAATAAGTTGAATTACTCGAATTAGGAGAAGAGAGAGAAACCGATAAATATATGTGATATAGCTGTCATATTTCAGATTAGAAATAGCGCTTTATGTTTAAATGAAATTTAAATATTATAAATATGAATATAGATTTATATTCGGAAGCTCGGAGATGATGAAAATAATCAAAGTTGTAAAAAATAAAAATGTTGACTTTTGACTTTAAAAACTCAATCTTTGATTGGCAATAGATTCAAATGTGATTTGAATTTTAAGAAAATGAATGTGGATTCATGCTTGGAAGGTCGAATTTAGTCAAAATGGTCAAAATTGTAAAAAAGTCAAAATGTTGACTTTTGACTAGAAAAGTCAAAGGTCAAAGTTTGAATGTGACTTGAATAAAAATGATCGTTTTACCATGTGAAAAATCCAACAGTTTTGTTGGATAATCCTACTAACTCTTAGCCATATGGAGGCCCATAGTGATGACACCAAACCAACTAATAGAAATTGGAATTGTGAATAATTTCACTAAAAGTTAGTGGATTTTGAGGTGTTGAATTATGGTGAATTAAATTGCATGCAGTTTGCATGTAATTTCTTTATAAATTAGTTTCATTTTTTTTTTTTTGGAATTTTGTTAAATTTTTTAAAATTTATCTTTTACTAAACTATTATATTTCTTCACCTCTCTCAAATGTGGACATGCAGTCAACTTAGTATAATGAGCAACACTAATGTTTTGCATGAGAACAATACTTAGAAAATAAATAGTCGTCATGCTCGACATATTTCACTTTCATGCTTAGTACCTCCATAAAGATACTATCGTGCTTTTATAAGTCATGATAATATAAAAACAATGTGGTATACGGATCATGCTTCGTAGCTTAGGAAATTGTAACATACTTATGTGCAACACATATCTTATAGAAAAAATATTTTATAAAACCTTAGAAACTACACGAATGGAGAGACGACGCGAACCACGACGAACGCTACAGTTGAGCTTCAATAGAAGATAGAGGCAGTCAACGGTCGGTGGTCATCGGAGGAGTTGAACGAAAAGAGAAGAAGGGAGAGTAGACGGCTGTAGAATAACAAAGAAAAAACAGAAGAGATGAAAAGCTTGGGGCATGCGAAACGATGTAGGTTTTAAAATAAATAATAGTAATAATATATTAAAAATTATTATTATTATTATTTTATTTATTTAATATTACTTATATTTCTTTTCCATACTCAAATTTCTATTCCATTTTCACTTATTTTCTTTTCCATCAAATTAAATTATCTTCCATACAAAACTAAAATAAAATAACACCCATAATTCTTAAAACTTAATAAAAGTGGAAAATTAAGTTGAGAGAAATACCTAAAATTTGGGGTGTTACAGGATATCGGTGGTGTCCTCTGCCTTGGGCACACACAGTACCATCCATCTCACAAAGCAAGGCAAGTTTTGGGCTTTTGAAACCCAACTTTTTGTTTGAGATGTTGATGGGACTAGAAAGAAAGATAAGTAACTTCTTCTAGAAACTATAAATTATGGTTGGGTTACTAGCATGTCATGCTTCTGTCAATAAATTATCATCAATAATTTATCATCGGTGGAAGGAGTTCATTGTGAGTGAAAATTCAAGTGATTTGTTTCTAAGTGATAAGCCCAAATGGAGAATTGGAAGCTTATTAGGAAATCCTAAGTATATTAGGAAATCTGAAGCTTATTAGGAAATCCTAAGATTATTGGGAGATCCTATGATTATTAGGAGACCCTCGAAAACTTATAAAAAAGAGAACATTAGTGTTTTCGCAGGGTTTTGGTGATACGAATTTGGAGGATCGTTCTTATAAGAACAAAGGCAATTTGAATTTGGAGTGTTGTTCACATCGACACAGAGGTATGCTTATTAATGATTTACTTATTTATGCACGATCTGTTTATGTTCTAGGGCTAGAATTTTTTTTTATGTGAATTGTGCAGCGTCTAGTCCTAGTTCGTTTTTCAACCGACTGAGCTTTGTTGAATAGGCAGTATGCTATAGAGAGGAGTTAACCTAGATAAGAATTAAATGGACAAATGTCTATTTTAGGGGAGGTTCAGTTCGAACTTTGTTCGAGGGAATGATCATTTTGGGAATGCGACCAAAGTCCCACATTAGATAAGGAAACTGATCATAAGTGCATAGGTGCAACTTATGAAAAAAATATTTTGAATCAAAGGTTGAATTTAGAATTTTTTGATTACTGTTCATGTATGCCTAAAATAGCCACTGTAGAGCCTTAAAAGTGTCTGTAGCTGTATGTGGTCTTCTAATACATCAAGTGTACGTAAAGATGATATTCCTCAATGGTAACTTGGAAGAGTCAAATTACTTTATGGTCTTTAACTAGTTCCTGAAACTTTGATGAGAAAATTGTTTAACTCCACTTTAGTAAACAATGTCTTAATTAAGAGAACTATGGTAAGTTTGAAAACTTTCCCTTGTATTTTTTTTAAAATTAAAATG
Source organism: Cucumis sativus (assembly GCF_000004075.3). NCBI lineage: Eukaryota > Viridiplantae > Streptophyta > Magnoliopsida > Cucurbitales > Cucurbitaceae > Cucumis > Cucumis sativus. The sequence continues at coordinate 10,538,639 of NC_026659.2, forward strand.
CGCTTTATTAAATTTTCAACTTTTTCTTAAAAGTATATTTGCCAATTGAGTGGCAGTAGTTCAAAACACAAAGGGTTCAATTGAAGTAGAGTCAATCATTGCAAAATGTTTTAAGAATAAGGATGTTTCATATGCATAAGTCGATATTAATTGTAAATTGTACGAAGCATTTGTTTGATTAATTTTTTCCTGTTCTGTCATCGTGGAATAGGTTGGTAATCAAAACCATATTAATTTTTTTTTGTTTGATTAATGTATTATTTTGTTCAAGACTACAGGTAACCGAGTTTATAAATCTTAAATAACATTTTAGCACGTATGTAAATCCTTCGCGTAAAAGATAATTTAGTGACAATTTTCGTATTTGTTAAGTAAACTATTTTCACGATATTTAAATTAAATATTTTAATTGAGACTTTCACAATTAAATAAAATGTATGAAAAGCTAGTTTTTTCTATTTAACATAGTATAAAAATAAAATGTTGAAGCTCCAAGAATATGAATGTATAATTTTATTCTTTCATAATGTTTTTTTTATATATCTTCATTTCATATCGAATCCAATGAATTGGTTATCGGTGATTATTCTAGCAAGAGGGAAGGGTAATTCCACATTGAGAGATGATTTTTTTGGTGGTAGGAGATTGTAAATAAGATTGGAACGTCGGATTTTTCTTGTATTGACAATAACATGATCTATGCTTCCTCACCATGTCACAACAAGATGATGATGGCGCTGTTGACGTAGTGTATGCCCACATACATACTCTCATCTCATTTGGGTCGCATGTCGCTGCATTTGCCAACTGAGCTTCTTTTACAAATACCGCCAACAACAATACTAAAAAGAAAAATCTTGTGATGGAAGAAACTCTATTCATTCTAGATGATTTTAAAAAAGACAGTAATATGTTGTGATAGATGGGCAAAATGATTGTATTGTATTGGGTAAATGATCCAACAAATGTTTTATAGACTCGTATCAAGGAATGTTCATTTTAATTTTTAAGGAAAACCGTTTGCTCCAGCCTTTTGGCTATTTATGTGTTATGTATTTTTGGAGTATTTGTTAATTGTTTGTTTTTCTAGACAATTAGTATTATTTGTTAGTTGTTAGTTTGCTTATTTTAATTATTTGGTTGTAAACCTTGCTCAACACACATCAATCTCGATTCATTCTAGAAACCTGAGTGTTGAACACATACTCAACACCTAGCAAGACTACTAAAGTGGACCATAGTCACACTATCAGCATCCAATTGAAAACCCAAGCTCAGCAGCAGTTGCTCTAGTGAAATAACTTGAAAAAAAGACCGTATCCCACATTCAGCTACAATACCAGGCATTGGCAGTTGACCCATCAACACCTGGTATGACCCTCGCTCAAATGTGGACATGCAGTCAACTTAGTATAATGAGCAACACCAATGTTTTGCATGAGAACAAGACTTAGAAAATAAATAGTCGTCATGCTCGACATATTTCGCTTTCATGCTTAGTACCTATATAAAGATGCTATCGTGCTTTTATAAGTCATGATAATATAACAACAATGTGGTATACGGATCATGCTTCGTAGCTTAGGAAATTGTAACATACTTATGTGCAACACATATCTTATAGAAAAAATATTTTATTTTTAATCACTTACTATACAAAGTTTGGTTTCCTTTTCCTTTCCCCTATACAACTCCTACTCCAAGTTTCAGAATACTTGAGTTCTTAGAAAACGTAATGGCACACAAATTTCGTCGCCCAAATTCATGCTAAATAAATTACCGAATCATACACCAAGCACAAGACTTAGTGGTAAGTTCGGGTTGAACTGAGGGAGCACGCTAATTTTGCAAACAAACTAATTTCCAAAGTAAACTGCAAAGGAAGTGTAAATTAAAGAAACTTGATGTAAAAAAAGTCTAGCTTAAGATATATCGATCTTTCCCTTTCCAAATAATTTGTTCATCGAGCTATCATCATTTGTCTATACGCAACTTTTGTGGGGAATTACTATGGTTGTGTTGATTTTTAATTAATGTTTCAATTCAAAATTAATAATTTACTATAATTAGTATTATTTTGATGGTTATAAGCCCAAATGGAGAATTGGAAGCTTATTAGGAAATCCTAAGTATATTAGGAAATCTGAAGCTTATTAGGAAATCCTAAGATTATTGGGAGATCCTATGATTATTAGGAGACCCGCGAAAACTTATAAAAAAGAGAACATTAGTGTTTTCGCAGGGTTCTGGTGATACGAATTTGGAGGATCGTTCTTGTAAGAACAAAGGCAATTTGAATTTGGAGTGTTGTTCACGTCGACACAGAGGTATGCTTATTAATGATTTTCTTATTTATGCACGATCTGTTTATGTTCTAGGGCTAGAATTTTTTTTATGTGAATTATGCAGCGTCTAGTCCTAGTTCGTTTTTCAACCGACTGAGCTTTGTTGAATAGGCAGTATGCTATAGAGAGGAGTTAACCTAGATAAGAATTAAATGGACAAATGTCTATTTTAGGGGAGGTTCAGTTCGAACTTTGTTCGAGGGAATGATCATTTTGGGAATGCGACCAAAGTCCCACATTAGATAAGGAAACTGATCATAAGTGCATAGGTGCAACTTATGAAAAAAATATTTTGAATCAAAGGTTGAATTTAGAATTTTTTGATTACTGTTCATGTATGCCTAAAATAGCCACTGTAGAGCCTTAAAAGTGTCTGTAGCTGTATGTGGTCTTCTAATACATCAAGTGTACGTAAAGATGATATTCCTCAATGGTAACTTGGAAGAGTCAAATTACTTTATGGTCTTTAACTAGTTCCTGAAACTTTGATGAGAAAATTGTTTAACTCCACTTTAGTAAACAATGTCTTAATTAAGAGAACTATGGTAAGTTTGAAAACTTTCCCTTGTATTTTTTTTAAAATTAAAATGCGCTTTATTAAATTTTCAACTTTTTCTTAAAAGTATATTTGCCAATTGAGTGGCAGTAGTTCAAAACACAAAGTGTTCAATTGAAGTAGAGTCAATCATTGCAAAATGTTTTAAGAATAAGGATGTTTCATATGCATAAGTCGATATTAATTGTAAATTGTACGAAGCATTTGTTTGATTAATTTTTTCCCTGTCTGTCATCGTGGAATAGGTTGGTAATCAAAACCATATTATTTTTTGTAATTCCTATGATGCAATTGGAGCTTATCGCCAGAAAAGGATCAATTTAGATAGTCCTTTGTGGCTCCGATGGCGACTAGATCAACGCGTTATTGCTTCAAGAGAAGCCCCTATCGAAGTTCACTATGAATCTTTGGGTACCCATCATGAGATTTATGGGTACTATCTAATAGTCAAAAGTATAAAAAAAGAAATTCTTTGTATATACATTCGAACCACTGTTGGTCATATTTCTCTTTATCGAGAAATCGAAGAGGCTATACAAGGATTTTGCCGGGTCGACTGATCCGTTTTAAATTTAAAATCGTTTCCCTCGATAGTTCTTTGTTTCGAACTATACCGGTTTTCAAGACCGGAGCTATCAACCACTCGGCCATCTCTCCGAAAGATAATTTCTATTTTATTTATATTCCATCCCATCGAATAGAACATTGACATATAAGTTGCTACCATTACTGTCTATATTATAGACAAATATAAGGCGTGAATCTAGAAGTCTATCTATATACATATAGATATATATGATCCAGTATACCCCTTTTTGTGAAGTAAAAAAAGACTACCCTCAATCCCATGCATGCTAAAGTATTAAAAAAGTAAGAAGTAATATAGAATCAATGGATTTATGGTAAAATCCCTCCCTGATACATTTTATCAAAATTTTGGCTGGCTGGTAAAGGGATCAAATGGTATATTTTGTTGGTAGATTGGAGGATTAGAAACATGACTATTGCTTTCCAATTGGCTGTTTTTGCATTAATTGTTACTTCATCAATCTTACTGATTAGTGTGCCCGTTGTATTTGCTTCTCCTGATGGTTGGTCGGGTAACAAAAATGTTGTATTTTCCGGTACATCGTTATGGATTGGATTAGTCTTTCTGGTGGGTATCCTTAATTCTCTTATCTCTTGAACCTCTTCGTTCTTGATACAAAAATGAAACAACCCTCCCCTAATTCTTTCGAATTGTGAGACACATTAAAATACAATATAAGTCCTAAAAATGCAAATAAAGAAAAAAATTTAGAGGGAGGGGTCTCTTCCTTGTATTGTCAAAATTGAATATATCTCACATAATTCATATAAATATATAAATATAATATATATTAAAGTATATAATAATACTTAGATATTGATAATAGAGAAACTATATATTATATATAATTATATATTTTTAATTTCTTTTAATTACCTCTCGTGAGAAAATGATCCCACAAACAAAGGAATTGCATAGTACGAAATAACATAAAAACGGATTCATTAAAAAATCCCACTCGATATTCAAATTGTTTCTTTTTGATTTCACAGGAATCAATAAAACAGAAGAAATATTTCAATCCGGTTAAATTTCATCCAAATGTAGTAGGATCAGAATGAAGAGAACTATTCTGATTTCAGCGAAGTTGAAGAAAAAAAGAATTTTATTTATCTGACAGATTGGGGTAATTCTAGAAGTTTTTTGATTGAATTATGATACAAAAAAGAGCAAAAAGAATCGAATAATCATTCTATGATTCATAAATTGTGACTAGATATATGAAAGACTACGAAATATTTTTTTTTAAGAAAAAAAAAAAAGACACTTTGGGATTGCTGAATAACAAACGAAATCATAAAGCAACGGAACCATCCTAGTATTTTAAAAATTTCTAAAAAAAGGAAGGGTGGTTATTGGATCATTTACTGCTCTGGGTCTGCTAGATCCTCTATTTTCTATTCCTTCGCTGGAAGGTAAAAATGAATTCCATTGTGGAGCCGTATGCACTGCACAAAGGATGCCTGTACGGTTGTTAATCCTATCTTTTTTTTATTATCTTTGACTCATCATGATAATGATGTAAGATAGAGAAAACCATTTATTAAATCATCAGGGTAATGATCCATCAACCTGCTAGTTCTTTTTCTAAGGGAAAAACGGGAGAATTTGTCCTGGAATCGACCGAACTACTGAACCTGCGCGAAACCATCACAAAGGTTTATGTCCAAAGAACTCCCAATGTGGCAGATAAAAAGACATATATCTACACGGCCCAATCAATAGTTCAAGTCACACACTCCCATAATCCATTTTACCTATACTCATTAGATAAATCCAGTTCCTCAATGAGCGACTATGTGGATAAGATATATTTATGTACATATCTTATTATTTATAATTTATAATAATTATATACACTAGACTCATCGTGGCTAGTGGCTTACTCAGAAATTGAATCAAATAGGCCTTTTTAACTCAGTGGTAGAGTAACGCCATGGTAAGGCGTAAGTCATCGGTTCAAATCCGATAAGGGGCTTTGGCTTTTTTCATAAAACTCCAGCCGTAGTATTCATATTTGATTGAGGGGAGAATAGACGACATATTTTTTTTTTGTAATAAAAAAAGTACAAACCGTATAATTTTAATTTCATTTTTTTATAAAAAAGTTATCTTTAATTATACCAAGTTATTATTATAGTGAATAATATAATAGTAATTATAGTTAGAAACTAAAAATTCGAAATTCTATAGTGACACATTTTTTTATTATTTTGATTCTAGAATAAAATTCTAGATTCTATTCTAATCCTTAGAATAGATTCAAATAATCTATCATGATTCTCGGAGGACGGGTTAGCTAGCAAGAGAAAGAGCTAAGCCACTAAACCCAAGTTCTTGCAAAGAGGGCTAAGCACCTCTTACTCTAATGAAAGGCTCAACTCTATGTATTCCTCTATCCGTAGAGTACATTGAATGTACAGAAATGGCTATAACAGAGTTTCTATTATTCGTATTAACAGCTACTCTAGGAGGAATGTTTTTATGCGGTGCTAATGATTTAATAACTATCTTTGTAGCTCCAGAATGTTTCAGTTTATGCTCCTACCTATTATCTGGATATACCAAGTTTTTTTCTATCAGTTCGAAAAAAGTTGCTACACTAGGTGGATATGTAAAAACTATTCGGTCTTTTCCGTCACTTTGACATGGACCAATCCTTGCATGAATTGCTAATGATCCAATAAGTCCAACATTAATTCCTTCAGACGTGTCAATTGGGCAAATGCGTCCATAATGACTAGGATGGATATCTCGTATCCGAAAACTAGCAGTTCGCCCTGTCAATCCTCCTGGGCCCAAATAACTCAATTTTCGCCCATGAACTATTTGTGTCAATGGATTAGTTCGATCTAAAACTTGAGATAATGGGTGTAATCCGAAAAAAGATTCAAATGTGGTTGTTAATGGAGTTGAAGTTACCAAATTCTGAGGAGTCGGTATCAATTTATGCCTAATTGCTCCACATATAGTTCCTCTAACCATATTTTCTAGACGATGGGTCTCGAAAAATCGAAGAATTACAGATTAATGTACAAAAAGAATTCAATTCTGGGAACCGAAAACTCAACATTGCTATTACAAGAATAGGAAACCCTTATGGACACCCTAATATTCTCGCAGAATTTATATCCAAATACATGTCTTATTTTTCAATAATCCATATTTGCAGCAATGAAATACTCTTCTTCCCCGGTTTCCATACCAAGGCTCAATCTAATTAAGTCCGTAGCGTCTACCGATTTCGCCATATCCCCCTCATCTGTCAACTGCTCAATCAATTACTTCTTTCGAATGCTAAAAAAAGATTAGTGGCCTTTCGATTATTTGATTTCAGATTTATTGCAATCAACATGAATTATGAAGCAAAGAAATAGAATTGGGCAACTATGTATATTAGATTAATATTACAGCTTTCCACAGAATTCTATATGTATCTATGAGATCGAGTATGGAATTCTGTTTACTCACTTTAAATTGAGAATCCGTTTCCCTCCCTTTTTTTTGTTTGATTAATGTATTATTTTGTTCAAGACTACAGGTAACCGAGTTTATAAATCTTAAATACATTTTAGCACGTATGTAAATCCTTCGCGTAAAAGATAATTTAGTGACAATTTTCGTATTTGTTAAGTAAACTATTTTCACGATATTTAAATTAAATATTTTAATTGAGACTTTCACAATTAAATAAAATGTATGAAAAGCTAGTTTTTTCTATTTAACATAGTATAAAAAATAAAATGTTGAAGCTCCAAGAATATGAATGTATAATTTTATTCTTTCATAATGTTTTTTTTATATATCTTCATTTCATATCGAATCCAATGAATTGGTTATCGGTGATTATTCTAGCAAGAGGGAAGGGTAATTCCACATTGAGAGATGATTTTTTTGGTGGTAGGAGATTGTAAATAAGATTGGAACGTCGGATTTTTCTTGTATTGACAATAACATGATCTATGCTTCCTCACCATGTCACAACAAGATGATGATGGCGCTGTTGACGTAGTGTATGCCCACATACATACTCTCATCTCATTTGGGTCGCATGTCGCTGCATTTGCCAACTGAGCTTCTTTTACAAATACCGCCAACAACAATACTAAAAAGAAAAATCTTGTGATGGAAGAAACTCTATTCATTCTAGATGATTTTAAAAAAGACAGTAATATGTTGTGATAGATGGGCAAAATGATTGTATTGTATTGGGTAAATGATCCAACAAATGTTTTATAGACTCGTATCAAGGAATGTTCATTTTAATTTTGAAGGAAAACCGTTTGCTCCAGCCTTTTGGCTATTTATGTGTTATGTATTTTTGGAGTATTTGTTAATTGTTTGTTTTTCTAGACAATTAGTATTATTTGTTAGTTGTTAGTTTGCTTATTTTAATTATTTGGTTGTAAACCTTGCTCAACACACATCAATCTCGATTCATTCTAGAAACCTGAGTGTTGAACACATACTCAACACCTAGCAAGACTACTAAAGTGGACCATAGTCACACTATCAGCATCCAATTGAAAACCCAAGCTCAGCAGCAGTTGCTCTAGTGAAATAACTTGAAAAAAGATCGTATCCCACATTCAGCTACAACACCAGGCATTGGCAGTTGGCCCATCAACACCTGGTATGACCCTCGCTCAAATGTGGACATGCAGTCAACTTAGTATAATGAGCAACACCAATGTTTTGCATGAGAACAAGACTTAGAAAATAAATAGTCGTCATGCTCGACATATTTCGCTTTCATGCTTAGTACCTATATAAAGATGCTATCGTGCTTTTATAAGTCATGATAATATAACAACAATGTGGTATACGGATCATGCTTCGTAGCTTAGGAAATTGTAACGTACTTATGTGCAACACATATCTTATAGAAAAAATATTTTATTTTTAATCACTTACTATACAAAGTTTGGTTTCCTTTTCCTTTCCCCTATATAACTCCTACTCCAAGTTTCAGAATACTTGAGTTCTTAGAAAACGTAATGGCACACAAATTTCGTCGCCCAAATTCATGCTAAATAAATTACCGAATCATACACCAAGCACAAGACTTAGTGGTAAGTTCGGGTTGAACTGAGGGAGCACGCTAATTTTGCAAACAAACTAATTTCCAAAGTAAACTGCAAAGGAAGTGTAAATTAAAGAAACTTGATGTAAAAAAAGTCTAGCTTAAGATATATCGATCTTTCCCTTTCCAAATAATTTGTTCATCGAGCTATCATCATTTGTCTATACGCAACTTTTGTGGGGAATTACTATGGTTGTGTTGATTTTTAATTAATGTTTCAATTCAAAATTAATAATTTACTATAATTAGTATTATTTTGATGGTTATAAGCCCAAATGGAGAATTGGAAGCTTATTAGGAAATCCTAAGTATATTAGGAAATCTGAAGCTTATTAGGAAATCCTAAGATTATTGGGAGATCCTATGATTATTAGGAGACCCGCGAAAACTTATAAAAAAGAGAACATTAGTGTTTTCGCAGGGTTTTGGTGATACGAATTTGGAGGATCGTTCTTGTAAGAACAAAGGCAATTTGAATTTGGAGTGTTGTTCACATCGACACAGAGGTATGCTTATTAATGATTTACTTATTTATGCACGATCTGTTTATGTTCTAGGGCTAGAATTTTTTTTTATGTGAATTATGCAGCGTCTAGTCCTAGTTCGTTTTTCAACCGACTGAGCTTTGTTGAATAGGCAGTATGCTATAGAGAGGAGTTAACCTAGATAAGAATTAAATGGACAAATGTCTATTTTAGGGGAGGTTCAGTTCGAACTTTGTTCGAGGGAATGATCATTTTGGGAATGCGACCAAAGTCCCACATTAGATAAGGAAACTGATCATAAGTGCATAGGTGCAACTTATGAAAAAAATATTTTGAATCAAAGGTTGAATTTAGAATTTTTTGATTACTGTTCATGTATGCCTAAAATAGCCACTGTAGAGCCTTAAAAGTGTCTGTAGCTGTATGTGGTCTTCTAATACATCAAGTGTACGTAAAGATGATATTCCTCAATGGTAACTTGGAAGAGTCAAATTACTTTATGGTCTTTAACTAGTTCCTGAAACTTTGATGAGAAAATTGTTTAACTCCACTTTAGTAAACAATGTCTTAATTAAGAGAACTATGGTAAGTTTGAAAACTTTCCCTTGTATTTTTTTTAAAATTAAAATGCGCTTTATTAAATTTTCAACTTTTTCTTAAAAGTATATTTGCCAATTGAGTGGCAGTAGTTCAAAACACAAAGGGTTCAATTGAAGTAGAGTCAATCATTGCAAAATGTTTTAAGAATAAGGATGTTTCATATGCATAAGTCGATATTAATTGTAAATTGTACGAAGCATTTGTTTGATTAATTTTTTCCTGTTCTGTCATCGTGGAATAGGTTGGTAATCAAAACCATATTAATTTTTTTTTGTTTGATTAATGTATTATTTGTTCAAGACTACAGGTAACCGAGTTTATAAATCTTAAATAACATTTTAGCACGTATGTAAATCCTTCGCGTAAAAGATAATTTAGTGACAATTTTCGTATTTGTTAAGTAAACTATTTTCACGATATTTAAATTAAATATTTTAATTGAGACTTTCACAATTAAATAAAATGTATGAAAAGCTAGTTTTTTCTATTTAACATAGTATAAAAAATAAAATGTTGAAGCTCCAAGAATATGAATGTATAATTTTATTCTTTCATAATGTTTTTTTTATATATCTTCATTTCATATCGAATCCAATGAATTGGTTATCGGTGATTATTCTAGCAAGAGGGAAGGGTAATTCCACATTGAGAGATGATTTTTTTGGTGGTAGGAGATTGTAAATAAGATTGGAACGTCGGATTTTTCTTGTATTGACAATAACATGATCTATGCTTCCTCACCATGTCACAACAAGATGATGATGGCGCTGTTGACGTAGTGTATGCCCACATACATACTCTCATCTCATTTGGGTCGCATGTCGCTGCATTTGCCAACTGAGCTTCTTTTACAAATACCGCCAACAACAATACTAAAAAGAAAAATCTTGTGATGGAAGAAACTCTATTCATTCTAGATGATTTTAAAAAAGACAGTAATATGTTGTGATAGATGGGCAAAATGATTGTATTGTATTGGGTAAATGATCCAACAAATGTTTTATAGACTCGTATCAAGGAATGTTCATTTTAATTTTTAAGGAAAACCGTTTGCTCCAGCCTTTTGGCTATTTATGTGTTATGTATTTTTGGAGTATTTGTTAATTGTTTGTTTTTCTAGACAATTAGTATTATTTGTTAGTTGTTAGTTTGCTTATTTTAATTATTTGGTTGTAAACCTTGCTCAACACACATCAATCTCGATTCATTCTAGAAACCTGAGTGTTGAACACATACTCAACACCTAGCTAGACTACTAAAGTGGACCATAGTCACACTATCAGCATCCAATTGAAAACCCAAGCTCAGCAGCAGTTGCTCTAGTGAAATAACTTGAAAAAAAGACCGTATCCCACATTCAGCTACAATACCAGGCATTGGCAGTTGACCCATCAACACCTGGTATGACCCTCGCTCAAATGTGGACATGCAGTCAACTTAGTATAATGAGCAACACCAATGTTTTGCATGAGAACAAGACTTAGAAAATAAATAGTCGTCATGCTCGACATATTTCGCTTTCATGCTTAGTACCTATATAAAGATGCTATCGTGCTTTTATAAGTCATGATAATATAACAACAATGTGGTATACGGATCATGCTTCGTAGCTTAGGAAATTGTAACATACTTATGTGCAACACATATCTTATAGAAAAAATATTTTATTTTTAATCACTTACTATACAAAGTTTGGTTTCCTTTTCCTTTCCCCTATATAACTCCTACTCCAAGTTTCAGAATACTTGAGTTCTTAGAAAACGTAATGGCACACAAATTTCGTCGCCCAAATTCATGCTAAATAAATTACCGAATCATACACCAAGCACAAGACTTAGTGGTAAGTTCGGGTTGAACTGAGGGAGCACGCTAATTTTGCAAACAAACTAATTTCCAAAGTAAACTGCAAAGGAAGTGTAAATTAAAGAAACTTGATGTAAAAAAAGTCTAGCTTAAGATATATCGATCTTTCCCTTTCCAAATAATTTGTTCATCGAGCTATCATCATTTGTCTATACGCAACTTTTGTGGGGAATTACTATGGTTGTGTTGATTTTTAATTAATGTTTCAATTCAAAATTAATAATTTACTATAATTAGTATTATTTTGATGGTTATAAGCCCAAATGGAGAATTGGAAGCTTATTAGGAAATCCTAAGTATATTAGGAAATCTGAAGCTTATTAGGAAATCCTAAGATTATTGGGAGATCCTATGATTATTAGGAGACCCGCGAAAACTTATAAAAAAGAGAACATTAGTGTTTTCGCAGGGTTTTGGTGATACGAATTTGGAGGATCGTTCTTGTAAGAACAAAGGCAATTTGAATTTGGAGTGTTGTTCACATCGACACAGAGGTATGCTTATTAATGATTTACTTATTTATGCACGATCTGTTTATGTTCTAGGGCTAGAATTTTTTTTATGTGAATTATGCAGCGTCTAGTCCTAGTTCGTTTTTCAACCGACTGAGCTTTGTTGAATAGGCAGTATGCTATAGAGAGGAGTTAACCTAGATAAGAATTAAATGGACAAATGTCTATTTTAGGGGAGGTTCAGTTCGAACTTTGTTCGAGGGAATGATCATTTTGGGAATGCGACCAAAGTCCCACATTAGATAAGGAAACTGATCATAAGTGCATAGGTGCAACTTATGAAAAAAATATTTTGAATCAAAGGTTGAATTTAGAATTTTTTGATTACTGTTCATGTATGCCTAAAATAGCCACTGTAGAGCCTTAAAAGTGTCTGTAGCTGTATGTGGTCTTCTAATACATCAAGTGTACGTAAAGAT